>NC_091161.1:53326211-53505807 GCF_040958095.1 Procambarus clarkii
AAAGTATCATCAAATTAAGCAATATTTTGCCGTTTTCCACGTTTTTGTGAATTTTCAATTTATGTGTATTAATTCATTATACATACGATAAAAATGATGCAAACACATAATTGATTAGATAATAACCTTAAATACTTCATTTTCAATCAACTATTTGTTTCTCGTTATAATACTGAGTAAGATATTGAAAAGGGGAGAAGTTCTGTTTTTATTGCATATATCGACGTTTCAGCAGGATTAGAGCGGTTTTACGTGTACATTTTTTATAGGTAATATAAACAGAAAATCAGGAACATTTTAGTTAATGCTATTGAAAACACATTGATTTTTATCTTTTGAATTGGAAACAACATTGTCATGTCTTTTCTTGGATCTAAATAATTCGAAACCGTCGCTCTATGATTTGTAGTTAAAATCCTCATATATGGTAAAATAGTGACTTTTTTCATGTAGTGTGATTTTACGTAAATATATACGTTTTTACCAATATTTCGATACTATTTCATGTAGTATCACGATATGTGATTTGGGCTTCATATCTCAGAATTTCGCATAATATTGCATTTGAAGCAAGTTTTCTTGCATTTTCGTTTCGTACGAAAAATCATCGAATTTAGCAATATTTTGACGTTTATCATCATCCTTTTCCTTTATGTCATTTAAACAAAATATCATCGAATTAGGCAATATTTTGCCGTTTTTCCACGCTTTTGTGAATTTTCAGTCTATGGATATTAATTCATTATATATACGATAAAAAGGATGCATACACATAATTGATTAGATAATAACCTTAAATACTTCATTTTCAATCATCTATTTGTTTCTCGTTAAAATACTGAGTAAGATATTAAAAAGGGGAGAAGTTCTGTTTTTATTGCATATATCGACGTTTCAGCCGGAATAGAGCGTTTTACGTGTACATCTTCCATCGGTATTATAAACGGAAAATCAGGAACCTTTTAGTTAATTCTAATGAAAAGACGTTGATTTTTATCATTTGTATGGGAAACAACATTGTCATATGTCTTTTCTTGGATCAAAATAATACGAAACCTCGCTCTATGATTTGAAGTTAAAATCCTCAAATATTGTATAATAGTGACTTTTTCACGTTAATCATGTAGTTTGATATTACGTAAATATATTCATTTTTACCAATATTTCGATACTATTTTATGTAGTATCACGATATGTGATTTGGCCTTCAAATCTCAGAATGTCGCATAATATTGCATTTTAAGCAAGTTTTCTTGCATTTTGTTTCTTACGAAAAATCATCGAATTTAGCAATATTTTGACGTTTATCATCCACTTTTCCTCCCTGTGATTTAAACAAAATATCATCGAATTAGGCAATATTTTGCCGTTTTTCCACGTTTTTGTGAATTTTCAGTTTATGGGTATTAATTCATTATATATACGATAAAAATGATGCAAACAAATAATTGGTTAGATAATAACCTTAAATACTTCATTTTCAATCATCTGTTTGTTTCTCGTTAAAATACTGTGTAAGATATTGAAAAGGGGAGAAGTTCGGTTTTTATTGAATATATCGACGTTTCAGCCGGATTAGAGCGGTTTTACGTGTACATCTTCCATCGGTAATATAAACGGAAAATCAAGAACATTTTAATTAATGCTGATGAAAACACATTGTTTTTTATCATTTGTATTGAAAACAACATTGTCATATATCTTTTCTTGGATCTAAATAATACGAAACCTCGCTCTATGATTTGAAGTTAAAATCCTCAAATATTGTATAATACTAACTTTTTCACGTTAATCATGTAATTTGATATTACGTAAATATATTCATTTTTACCAATATTTCGATACTATTTCATGTAGTATCACGATATGTGATTTGGCCTTCAAATCTCAGAATGTCTCATAATATTGCATTTTAAGCAAGTTTTCTTGTATTTTGTTTCGTACGAAAAATCATCGAATTTAGCAATATTTTGACGTTTATCATCCACTTTTCCTCTATGTGATTTAAACAAAATATCATCGAATTAGGCAATATTTTGCCGTTTTTCCACGTTTTTGTGAATTTTCAGTTTATGGGTTTAATTTATTATATATACGATAAAAATAATGCAAACACATAATTGATTAGATAATGACCTTAAATACTTCATTTTCAATCAACTATTTGTTTCTCGTTAAAATACTGAGTAAGATATTATAAAGGGGAGAAGTTCTGTTTTTATTGCATATATCGACGTTTCAGCCGGATTAGAGCGTTTTACGTGTACATCTTCCATCGGTAATATAAACGGAAAATCAAGAACATTTTAGTTAATGCTAATGAAAACACATTGTTTTTTATCATTTGCATTGAAAACAACATTGTCATATATCTTTTCTTGGATCTAAATAATACGAAACCTCGCTCTCTGATTTGAAGTTAAAATCCTCAAATATTGTATAATAGTGACTTTTTCACGTTAATCATGTAGTTTGATATTACGTAAATATATTCATTTTTGCCAATATTTCGATACTATTTCATATAGTATCACGATATGTGATTTGGCCTTCAAATCTCAGAATGTCGCATAATATTGCATTTTAAGCAAGTTTTCTTGCATTTTGTTTCTTACGAAAAATCATCGAATTTAGCAATATTTTGACATTTATCATCCCCTATTCCTTTATTTGATTTAAACAAAGTATCATCAAATTAAGCAATATTTTGCCGTTTTCCACGTTTTTGTGAATTTTCAATTTATGTGTATTAATTCATTATACATACGATAAAAATGATGCAAACACATAATTGATTAGATAATAACCTTAAATACTTCATTTTCAATCAACTATTTGTTTCTCGTTATAATACTGAGTAAGATATTGAAAAGGGGAGAAGTTCTGTTTTTATTGCATATATCGACGTTTCAGCAGGATTAGAGCGGTTTTACGTGTACATTTTTTATAGGTAATATAAACAGAAAATCAGGAACATTTTAGTTAATGCTATTGAAAACACATTGATTTTTATCATTTGTAATTGGAAACAACATTGTCATATGTCTTTTCTTGGATCTAAATAATACGAAACCTCGCTCTATGATTTGAAGTTAAAATCCTCATATATATGGTAAAATAGTGACTTTTCACGTTAATCATGTAGTGTGATATTACGTAAATATATTACGTTTTTACCAATATTTCGATACTATTTCATGTAGTATCACGATATGTGATTTGGGCTTCATATCTCAGAATTTCGCATAATATTGCATTTTAAGCAAGTTTTCTTGCATTTTCTTTCGTACGAAAAATCATCGAATTTAGCAATATTTTGACGTTTATCATCTCCTTTTCCTTTATGTCATTTAAACAAAATATCATCGAATTAGGCAATATTTTGCCGTTTTTCCACGCTTTTGTGAATTTTCAGTCTATGGATATTAATTCATTATATATACGATAAAAAGGATGCATACACATAATTGATTAGATAATAACCTTAAATACTTCATTTTCAATCATCTATTTGTTTCTCGTGAAAATACTGTGTAAGATATTGAAAAGGGGATAAGTTCGGTTTTTATTGCATATATCGACGTTTCAGCCGGATTAGAGCGGTTTTACGTGTACATCTTCCATCGGTAATATAAACGGAAAATCAAAAACATTTTAGTTAATGCTAATGAAAACACATTGTTTTTTATCATTTGTATTGAAAACAACATTGTCATATATCTTTTCTTGGATCTAAATAATACGAAACCTCGCTCTATGATTTGAAGTTAAAATCTTTAAATATTGTATAATAGTGACTTTTTCACGTTAATCATGTAGTTTGATATTACGTAAATATATTAATTTTTACCAATATTTCGATACTATTTCATGTAGTATCACGATATGTGATTTGGCCTTCAAATCTCAGAATGTCGCATAATATTGCATTTTAAGCAAGTTTTCTTGCATTTTGTTTCGTACGAAAAATCATCGAATTTAGCAATATTTTGACCTTTATCATCCGCTTTTCCTCCGTGTGATTTAAACAAAATATCATCGAATTAGGCAATATTTTGCCGTTTTTCCACGTTTTTGTGAATTTTCAGTTTATGGGTATTAATTCATTATATATACGATAAAAAGGATGCAAACAAATAATTGATTAGATAATAACCTTAAATACTTCATTTTCAATCATCTGTTTGTTTCTCGTTAAAATATTGTGAAAGATATTGAAAAGGGGAGAAGTTCGGTTTTTATTGCATATATCAACGTTTCAGCCGGATTAGAGCGGTTTTACGTGTACATCTTCCATCGGTAATATAAACGGAAAATCAAGAACATTTTAATTAATGCTGATGAAAACACATTGTTTTTTATCATTTGTATTGAAAACAACATTGTCATATATCTTTTCTTGGATCTAAATAATACGAAACCTCGCTCTATGATTTGAAGTTAAAATCCTCAAATATTGTATAATAGTAACTTTTTCACGTTAATCATGTAGTTTGATATTACGTAAATATATTCATTTTTACCAATATTTCGATACTATTTCATGTAGTATCACGATATGTGATTTGGCCTTCAAATATCAGAATGTATCATAATATTGCATTTTAAGCAAGTTTTCTTGCATTTTGTTTCCTACGAAAAATCATCGAATTTAGCAATATTTTGACGTTTATCATCCACTTTTCCTCTATGTGATTTAAACAAAATATCATCGAATTAGGCAATATTTTCCCGTTTTTCCACGTTTTTGTGAATTTTCAGTTTATGGGTATTAATTCATTATATATACGATAAAAATGATGCAAACAAATAATTGGTTAGATAATAACCTTAAATACTTCATTTTCAATCATCTGTTTGTTTCTCGTTAAAATACTGTGTAAGATATTGAAAAGGGGAGAAGTTCAGTTTTTATTGCATATATCAACGTTTCAGCCGGAATAGAGCGTTTTACGTGTATATCTTCCATCGGTATTATAAACGGAAAATCAGGAACATTTTAGTTAATTCTAATGAAAACACGTTGATTTTTATCATTTGTATTGGAAACAACATTGTCATATGTCTTTTCTTGGATTTAAATAATACGAAACCTCGCTCTATGATTTGAAGTTAAAATCCTCAAATAAATTTCCGTTTATAATAGTGACTTTTTCACGTTAATCATGTAGTTTGATATTACGTAAATATATTCATTTTTACCAATATTTCGATACTATTTTATGTAGTATCACGATATGTGATTTGACCTTCATATCTCAGAATTTCGCATAATATTGCATTTTAAACAAGTTTTCTTGCATTTTGTTTCGTACGAAAAATCATCGAATTTAGCAATATTTTGACGTTTATCATCTCCTTTTCCTTTATGTCATTTAAACAAAATATCATCGAATTAGGCAATATTTTGCCGTTTTTCCACGCTTTTGTGAATTTTCAGTCTATGGATATTAATTCATTATATATACGATAAAAAGGATGCATACACATAATTGATTAGATAATAACCTTAAATACTTCATTTTCAATCATCTATTTGTTTCTCGTGAAAATACTGTGTAAGATATTGAAAAGGGGATAAGTTCGGTTTTTATTGCATATATCGACGTTTCAGCCGGATTAGAGCGGTTTTACGTGTACATCTTCCATCGGTAATATAAACGGAAAATCAAAAACATTTTAGTTAATGCTAATGAAAACACATTGTTTTTTATCATTTGTATTGAAAACAACATTGTCATATATCTTTTCTTGGATCTAAATAATACGAAACCTCGCTCTATGATTTGAAGTTAAAATCTTTAAATATTGTATAATAGTGACTTTTTCACGTTAATCATGTAGTTTGATATTACGTAAATATATTAATTTTTACCAATATTTCGATACTATTTCATGTAGTATCACGATATGTGATTTGGCCTTCAAATCTCAGAATGTCGAATAATATTGCATTTTAAGCAAGTTTTCTTGCATTTTGTTTCGTACGAAAAATCATCGAATTTAGCAATATTTTGACCTTTATCATCCGCTTTTCCTCCGTGTGATTTAAACAAAATATCATCGAATTAGGCAATATTTTGCCGTTTTTCCACGTTTTTGTGAATTTTCAGTTTATGGGTATTAATTCATTATATATACGATAAAAAGGATGCAAACAAATAATTGATTAGATAATAACCTTAAATACTTCATTTTCAATCATCTGTTTGTTTCTCGTTAAAATATTGTGAAAGATATTGAAAAGGGGAGAAGTTCGGTTTTTATTGCATATATCAACGTTTCAGCCGGATTAGAGCGGTTTTACGTGTACATCTTCCATCGGTAATATAAACGGAAAATCAAGAACATTTTAATTAATGCTGATGAAAACACATTGTTTTTTATCATTTGTATTGAAAACAACATTGTCATATATCTTTTCTTGGATCTAAATAATACGAAACCTCGCTCTATGATTTGAAGTTAAAATCCTCAAATATTGTATAATAGTAACTTTTTTCACGTTAATCATGTAGTTTGATATTACGTAAATATATTCATTTTTACCAATATTTCGATACTATTTCATGTAGTATCACGATATGTGATTTGGCCTTCAAATATCAGAATGTATCATAATATTGCATTTTAAGCAAGTTTTCTTGCATTTTGTTTCCTACGAAAAATCATCGAATTTAGCAATATTTTGACGTTTATCATCCACTTTTCCTCTATGTGATTTAAACAAAATATCATCGAATTAGGCAATATTTTCCCGTTTTTCCACGTTTTTGTGAATTTTCAGTTTATGGGTATTAATTCATTATATATACGATAAAAATGATGCAAACAAATAATTGGTTAGATAATAACCTTAAATACTTCATTTTCAATCATCTGTTTGTTTCTCGTTAAAATACTGTGTAAGATATTGAAAAGGGGAGAAGTTCAGTTTTTATTGCATATATCAACGTTTCAGCCGGAATAGAGCGTTTTACGTGTATATCTTCCATCGGTATTATAAACGGAAAATCAGGAACATTTTAGTTAATTCTAATGAAAACACGTTGATTTTTATCATTTGTATTGGAAACAACATTGTCATATGTCTTTTCTTGGATTTAAATAATACGAAACCTCGCTCTATGATTTGAAGTTAAAATCCTCAAATAAATTTCCGTTTATAATAGTGACTTTTTCACGTTAATCATGTAGTTTGATATTACGTAAATATATTCATTTTTACCAATATTTCGATACTATTTTATGTAGTATCACGATATGTGATTTGACCTTCATATCTCAGAATTTCGCATAATATTGCATTTTAAACAAGTTTTCTTGCATTTTGTTTCGTACGAAAAATCATCGAATTTAGCAATATTTTGACGTTTATCATCTCCTTTTCCTTTATGTCATTTAGACAAAATATCATCGAATTAAGGCAATATTTTGCCGTTTTTCCACGCTTTTGTGAATTTTCAGTCTATCGGATATTAATTCATTATATATACGATAAAAATGATGCAATACACATAATTGATTAGATAATAATCTTAAATACTTCATTTTCAATCATCTATTTGTTTCTCGTTAAAATACTGTGTAAGATATTGAAAAGGGGATAAGTTCGGGTTTTATTGCATATATCGACGTTTCAGCCGGATTAGAGCGGTTTTACGTGTACATCTTCCATCGGTAATATAAACGGAAAATCAAGAACATTTTAGTTAATGCTAATGAAAACACATTGTTTTTTATCATTTGTATTGAAAACAACATTGTCATATATCTTTTCTTGGATCTAAATAATACGAAACCTCGCTCAATAATTTGAAGTTGAAATCCTTCAAATATTTTATAATAGTGACTTTTTCACGTTAATCATGTAGTTTGATATTACGTAAATATATTCATTTTTACCAATATTTCGATACTATTTCATGTAGTATCACGATATGTGATTTGGCCTTCAAATATCAGAATGTCGCATAATATTGCATTTTAAGCAAGTTTTCTTGCCTTTTGTTTCGTACGAAAAATCATCGAATTTAGCAATATTTTGACGTTTATCATCCACTTTTCCTCCCGTGTGATTTAAACAAAATATCATCGAATTAGGCAATATTTTGCCGTTTTTCCACGTTTTTGTGAATTTTCAGTTTATGGGTATTAATTCATTATATATACGATAAAAATGATGCAAACAAATAATTGGTTAGATAATAACCTTAAATACTTCATTTTCAATCATCTGTTTGTTTCTAGTTAAAATACTGTGTAAAGATATTGAAAAGGGGAGAAGTTCGGTTTTTATTGAATATATCGACGTTTCAGCCGAATTAGAGCGGTTTTACGTGTACATCTTCCATCGGTAATATAAACGGAAAATCAAGAACATTTTAATTAATGCTGATGAAAACACATTGTTTTTTATCATTTGTATTGAAAACAACATTGTCATATATCTTTTCTTGGATCTAAATAATACGAAACCTCGCTCTATGATTTGAAGTTAAAATCCTCAAATATTGTATAATAGTAACTTTTTTCACGTTAATCATGTAATTTGATATTACGTTAATATATTCATTTTTACCAATATTTCGATACTATTTCATGTAGTATCACGATATGTGATTTGGCCTTCAAATCTCAGAATGTATCATAATATTGCATTTTAAGCAAGTTTTCTTGTATTTTGTTTCGTACGAAAAATCATCGAATTTAGCAATATTTTGACGTTTATCATCCAATTTTCCTCTATGTGATTTAAACAAAATATCATCGAATTAGGCAATATTTTGCCGTTTTTCCACGTTTTTGTGAATTTTCAGTTTATGGGTTTAATTTATTATATATACGATAAAAATAATGCAAACACATAATTGATTAGATAATGACCTTAAATACTTCATTTTCAATCAACTATTTGTTTCTCGTTAAAATACTGAGTAAGATATTATAAAGGGGAGAAGTTCTGTTTTTATTGCATATATCGACGTTTCAGCCGGATTAGAGCGTTTTACGTGTACATCTTCCATCGGTAATATAAACGGAAAATCAAGAACATTTTAGTTAATGCTAATGAAAACACATTGTTTTTTATCATTTGCATTGAAAACAACATTGTCATATATCTTTTCTTGGATCTAAATAATACGAAACCTCGCTCTATGATTTGAAGTTAAAATCCTCAAATATTGTATAATAGTGACTTTTTCACGTTAATCATGTAGTTTGATATTACGTAAATATATTCATTTTTACCAATATTTCGATACTATTTCATATAGTATCACGATATGTGATTTGGCCTTCAAATCTCAGAATGTCGCATAATATTGCATTTTAAGCAAGTTTTCTTGCATTTTGTTTCTTACGAAAAATCATCGAATTTTGCAATATTTTGACATTTATCATCCCCTATTCCTTTATTTGATTTAAACAAAGTATCATCAAATTAAGCAATATTTTGCCGTTTTCCACGTTTTTGTGAATTTTCAATTTATGTGTATTAATTCATTATACATACGATAAAAATGATGCAAACACATAATTGATTAGATAATAACCTTAAATACTTCATTTTCAATCAACTATTTGTTTCTCGTTATAATACTGAGTAAGATATTGAAAAGGGGAGAAGTTCTGTTTTTATTGCATATATCGACGTTTCAGCAGGATTAGAGCGGTTTTACGTGAACATTTTTTATAGGTAATATAAACAGAAAATCAGGAACATTTTAGTTAATGCTATTGAAAACACATTGATTTTTATCTTTTGAATTGGAAACAACATTGTCATGTCTTTTCTTGGATCTAAATAATAAGAAACCTCGCTCTATGATTTGAAGTTAAAATCCTCATATATGGTAAAATAGTGACTTTTTTCATGTAGTGTGATTTTACGTAAATATATATGTTTTTACCAATATTTCGATACTATTTCATGTAGTATCACGATATGTGATTTGGGCTTCATATCTCAGTATTTCGCATAATATTGCATTTTAAGCAAGTTTTCTTGCATTTTGTTTCGTACGAAAAATCATCGAATTTAGCAATATTTTGACGTTTATCATCTCCTTTTCCTTTATGTCATTTAAACAAAATATCATCGAATTAGGCAATATTTTGCCGTTTTTCCACGCTTTTGTGAATTTTCAGTCTATGGATATTAATTCATTATATATACGATAAAAATGATGCAAACACACAATTGATTAGATAATAACCTTAAATACTTCCTTTTCAATCAACTATTTGTTTCTCGTTAAAATACTGAGTAAGATATTAAATAGGGGAGAAGTTCTGTTTTTATTGCATATATCGACGTTTCAGCCGGAATAGAGCGTTTTACGTGTACATCTTCTATCGGTATTATAAACGGAAAATCAGGAACCTTTTAGTTAATTCTAATGAAAACACGTTGATTTTTATCATTTGTATGGGAAACAACATTGTCATATGTCTTTTCTTGGATCTAAATAATACGAAACCTCGCTCTATGATTTGAAGTTAAAATCCTCAAATATTGTATAATAGTGACTTTTTCACGTTCATCATGTAGTTTGATATTACGTAAATATATTCATTTTTACCAATATTTCGATACTATTTTATGTAGTATCACGATATGTGATTTGGCCTTCAAATCTCAGAATGTCGCATAATATTGCATTTTAAGCAAGTTTTCTTGCATTTTGTTTCTTACGAAAAATCATCGAATTTAGCAATATTTTGACATTTATCATCCCCTTTTCCTTTATGTGATTTAAACAAAATATCATCAAATTAAGCAATATTTTGCCGTTTTCCACGTTTTTGTGAATTTTCAATTAATGTGTATTAATTCATTATACATACGATAAAAATGATGCAAACACATAATTGATTAGATTATAACCTTAAATACTTCATTTTCAATCAACTATTTGTTTCTCGTTATAATACTGAGTAAGATATTGAAAAGGGGAGAAGTTCTGTTTTTATTGCATATATCGACGTTTCAGCAGGATTAGAGCGGTTTTACGTGTACATTTTCCATAGGTAATATAAACAGAAAATCAGGAACATTTTAGTTAATGCTATTGAAAACACAATGATTTTTATCTTTTGAATTGGAAACAACATTGTCATGTCTTTTCTTGGATCTAAATAATACGAAACCTCGCTCTATGATTTGAAGTTAAAATCCTCATATATGGTAAAATAGTGACTTTTTCATGTAGTGTGATTTTACGTAAATATATACGTTTTTACCAATATTTCGATACTATTTCATGTAGTATCACGATATGTGATTTGGGCTTCACATCTCAGAATTTCGCATAATATTGCATTTTAAGCAAGTTTTCTTGCATTTTGTTTCGTACGAAAAATCATCGAATTTAGCAATATTTTGACGTTTATCATCTCCTTTTCCTTTATGTCATTTAAACAAAATATCATCGAATTAGGCAATATTTTGCCGTTTTTCCACGCTTTTGTGAATTTTCAGTCTACGGATATTAATTCATTATATATACGATAAAAATGATGCAAACACATAATTGATTAGATAATATCCTTAAATACTTCATTTTCAATCATCTATTTGTTTCTCGTTAAAATACTGTGTAAGATATTGAAAAGGGGATAAGTTCGTTTTTTATTGCATATATCGACGTTTCAGCCGGATTAGAGCGGTTTTACGTGTACATCTTCCATCGGTAATATAAACGGAAAATCAAGAACATTTTAGTTAATGCTAATGAAAACACATTGTTTTTTATCATTTGTATTGAAAACAACAGTGTCATATATCTTTTCTTGGATCTAAATAATACGAAACCTCGCTCTATGATTTGAAGTTAAAATCCTCAAATATTGTATAATAGTAACTTTTTCACGTTAATCATGTAGTTTGATATTACGTAAATATATTCATTTTTACCAATATTTCGATACTATTTCATGTAGTATCACGATATGTGATTTAGCCTTCAAATCTCAGAATGTCGCATAATATTGCATTTTAAGCAAGTTTTCTTGCATTTTGTTTTGTACGAAAAATCATCGAATTTAGCAATATTTTGACGTTTATCATCCACTTTTCCTCTATATGATTTAAACAAAATATCATCGAATTAGGCAATATTTTGCCGTTTTTCCACGTTTTTGTGAATTTTCAGTTTATGGGATTAATTCATTATATATACGATAAAAATGATGCAAACACATAATTGATTAGATAATACCCTTAAATACTTCATTTTCAATCAACTATTTGTTTCTCGTTAAAATACTGAGTAAGATATTAAAAAGGGGAGAAGTTCTGTTTTTATTGCATATATCGACGTTTCAGCCGGAATAGAGCGTTTTACGTGTACATCTTCCATCGGTATTATAAACGGAAAATCAGGAACATTTTAGTTAATTCTAATGAAAACACGTTGATTTTTATCATTTGTATTGGAAACAACATTGTCATATGTCTTTTCTTGGATTTAAATAATACGAAACCTCGCTCTATGATTTGAAGTTAAAATCCTCAAATAAATTTCCGTTTATAATAGTGACTTTTTCACGTTAATCATGTAGTTTGATATTACGTAAATATATTCATTTTTACCAAAATTTCGATACTATTTTATGTAGTATCACGATATGTGATTTGACCTTCATATCTCAGAATTTCGCATAATATTGCATTTTAAACAAGTTTTCTTGCATTTTGTTTCGTACGAAAAATCATCGAATTTAGCAATATTTTGACGTTTATCATCTCCTTTTCCTTTATGTCATTTAGACAAAATATCATCGAATTAGGCAATATTTTGCCGTTTTTCCACGTTTTTGTGAATTTTCAGTCTATCGGTATTAATTCATTATATATACGATAAAAATGATGCAAACACATAATTGATTAGATAATAGTCTTAAATACTTCATTTTCAATCATCTATTTGTTTCTCGTTAAAATACTGTGTAAGATATTGAAAAGGGGAGAAGTTCGGTTTTTATTGCATATATCGACGTTTCAGCCGGATTAGAGCGGTTTTACGTGTACATCTTCCATCGGTAATATAAACGGAAAATCATGAACATTTTAGTTAATGCTAATGAAAACACATTGTTTTTTATCATTTGTATTGAAAACAACATTGTCATATATCTTTTCTTGGACCTAAATAATACGAAACCTCGCTCAATGATTTGAAGTTGAAATCCTCAAATATTTTATAATAGTGACTTTTTCACGTTAATCATGTAGTTTGATATTACGTAAATATATTCATTTTTACCAATATTTCGATACTATTTCATGTAGTATCACGATATGTGATTTGGCCTTCAAATCTCAGAATGTCGCATAATATTGCATTTTAAGCAAGTTTTCTTGCATTTTGTTTCGTACGAAAAATCATTGAATTTAGCAATATTTTGACGTTTATCATCCACTTTTCCTCCCTGTGATTTAAACAAAATATCATCGAATTAGGCAATATTTTGCCGTTTTTCCACGTTTTTGTGAATTTTCAGTTTATGGGTATTAATTCATTATATATACGATAAAAATGATGCAAACAAATAATTGGTTAGATAATAACCTTAAATACTTCATTTTCAATCATCTGTTTGTTTCTCGTTAAAATACTGTGTAAGATATTGAAAAGGGGAGAAGTTCGGTTTTTAATGAATATATCGACGTTTCAGCCGGATTAGAGCGGATTTACGTGTACATCTTCCATCGGTAATATAAACGGAAAATCAAGAACATTTTAATTAATGCTGATGAAAACACATTGTTTTTTATCATTTGTATTGAAAACAACATTGTCATATATCTTTTCTTGGATCTAAATAAAACGAAACCTCGCTCTATGATTTGAAGTTAAAATCCTCAAATATTGTATAATAGTAACTTTTTCACGTTAATCATGTAATTTGATATTACGTAAATATATTCATTTTTACCAATATTTCGATACTATTTCATGTAGTATCACGATATGTGATTTGGCCTTCAAATCTCAGAATGTCTCATAATATTGCATTTTAAGCAAGTTTTCTTGTATTTTGTTTCGTACGAAAAATCATCGAATTTAGCAATATTTTGACGTTTATCATCCACTTTTCCTCTATGTGATTTAAACAAAATATCATCGAATTAGGCAATATTTTGCCGTTTTTCCACGTTTTTGTGAATTTTCAGTTTATGGGTTTAATTTATTATATATACGATAAAAATAATGCAAACACATAATTGATTAGATAATGACCTTAAATACTTCATTTTCAATCAACTATTTGTTTCTCGTTAAAATACTGAGTAAGATATTATAAAGGGGAGAAGTTCTGTTTTTATTGCATATATCGACGTTTCAGCCGGATTAGAGCGTTTTACGTGTACATCTTCCATCGGTAATATAAACGGAAAATCAAGAACATTTTAGTTAATGCTAATGAAAACACATTGTTTTTTATCATTTGCATTGAAAACAACATTGTCATATATCTTTTCTTGGATCTAAATAATACGATACCTCGCTCTATGATTTGAAGTTAAAATCCTCAAATATTGTATAATAGTGACTTTTTCACGTTAATCATGTAGTTTGATATTACGTAAATATATTCATTTTTACCAATATTTCGATATTATTTCATATAGTATCACGATATGTGATTTGGCCTTCAAATCTCAGAATGTCGCATAATATTGCATTTTAAGCAAGTTTTCTTGCATTTTGTTTCTTACGAAAAATCATCGAATTTAGCAATATTTTGACATTTATCATCCATTATTCCTTTATTTGATTTAAACAAAGTATCATCAAATTAAGCAATATTTTGCCGTTTTCCACGTTTTTGTGAATTTTCAATTTATGTGTATTAATTCATTATACATACGATAAAAATGATGCAAACACATAATTGATTAGATAATAACCTTAAATACTTCATTTTCAATCAACTATTTGTTTCTCGTTATAATACTGAGTAAGATATTGAAAAGGGGAGAAGTTCTGTTTTTATTGCATATATCGACGTTTCAGCAGGATTAGAGCGGTTTTACGTGTACATTTTTTATAGGTAATATAAACAGAAAATCAGGAACATTTTAGTTAATGCTATTGAAAACACATTGATTTTTATCTTTTGAATTGGAAACAACATTGTCATGTCTTTTCTTGGATCTAAATAATACGAAACCTCGCTCTATGATTTGAAGTTAAAATCCTCATATATGGTAAAATAGTGACTTTTTTCATGTAGTGTGATTTTACGTAAATATATATGTTTTTACCAATATTTCGATACTATTTCATGTAGTATCACGATATGTGATTTGGGCTTCATATCTCAGAATTTCGCATAATATTGCATTTTAAGCAAGTTTTCTTGCATTTTGTTTCGTACGAAAAATCATCGAATTTAGCAATATTTTGACGTTTATCATCTCCTTTTCCTTTATGTCATTTAAACAAAATATCATCGAATTAGGCAATATTTTGCCGTTTTTCCACGCTTTTGTGAATTTTCAGTCTAATGATATTAATTCATTATATATACGATAAAAATGATGCAAACACATAATTGATTAGATAATAACCTTAAATACTTCATTTTCAATCATCTATTTGTTTCTCGTTAAAATACTGTGTAAGATATTGAAAAGGGGATAAGTTCGTTTTTTATTGCATATATCGACGTTTCAGCCGGATTAGAGCGGTTTTACGTGTACATCTTCCATCGGTAATATAAACGGAAAATCAAGAACATTTTAGTTTATGCTAATGAAAACACATTGTTTTTTATCATTTGTATTGAAAACAACATTGTCATATATCTTTTCTTGGATCTAAATAATACGAAACCTCGCTCTATGATTTGAAGTTAAAATCCTCAAATATTGTATAATAGTAACTTTTTCACGTTAATCATGTAATTTGATATTACGTAAATATATTCATTTTTACCAATATTTCGATACTATTTCATGTAGTATCACGATATGTGATTTGGCCTTCAAATCTCAGAATGTCTCATAATATTGCATTTTAAGCAAGTTTTCTTGTATTTTGTTTCGTACGAAAAATCATCGAATTTAGCAATATTTTGACGTTTATCATCCACTTTTCCTCTAAGTGATTTAAACAAAATATCATCGAATTAGGCAATATTTTGCCGTTTTTCCACGTTTTTGTGAATTTTCAGTTTATGGGTTTAATTTATTATATATACGATAAAAATGATGCAAACACATAATTGATTAGATAATGACCTTAAATACTTCACTTTCAATCAAATATTTGTTTCTCGTTAAAATACTGATTAAGATATTATAAAAGGGAGAAGTTCTGTTTTTATTGCATATATCGACGTTTCAGCCGGATTAGAGCGTTTTACGTGTACATCTTCCATCGGTAATATAAACGGAAAATCAAGAACATTTTAGTTAATGCTAATGAAAACACATTGTTTTTTATCATTTGTATTGAAAACAACATTGTCATATATCTTATCTTGGATCTAAATAATACGAAACCTCGCTCTATGATTTGAAGTTAAAATCCTCAAATATTGTATAATAGTGACTTTTTCACGTTAATCATGTAGTTTGATATTACGTAAATATATTCATTTTTACCAATATTTCGATACTATTTCATATAGTATCACGATATGTGATTTGGCCTTCAAATCTCAGAATGTCGCATAATATTGCATTTTAAGCAAGTTTTCTTGCATTTTGTTTCTTACGAAAAATCATCGAATTTAGCAATATTTTGACATTTATCATCCCCTTTTCCTTTATGTGATTTAAACAAAGTATCATCAAATTAAGCAATATTTTGCCGTTTTCCACGTTTTTGTGAATTTTCAATTTATGTGTATTAATTCATTATACATACGATAAAAATGATGCAAACACATAATTGATTAGATAATAACCTTAAATACTTCATTTTCAATCAACTATTTGTTTCTCGTTATAATACCGAGTAAGATATTGAAAAGGGGAGAAGTTCTGTTTTTATTGCATATATCGACGTTTCAGCAGGATTAGAGCGGTTTTACGTGTACATTTTTTATAGGTAATATAAACAGAAAATCAGGAACATTTTAGTTAATGCTATTGAAAACACATTGATTTTTATCTTTTGAATTGGAAACAACATTGTCATGTCTTTTCATGGATCTAAATAATTCGAAACGTCGCTCTATGATTTGAAGTTAAAATCCTCATATATGGTAAAATAGTGACTTTTTTCATGTAGTGTGATTTTACGTAAATATATACGTTTTTACCAATATTTCGAATCTATTTCATGTAGTATCACGATATGTGATTTGGGCTTCATATCTCAGAATTTCGCATAATATTGCATTTTAAGCAAGTTTTCTTGCATTTTGTTTCGTACGAAAAATCATCGAATTTAGCAATATTTTGACGTTTATCATCTCCTTTTGCTTTATGTCATTTAAACAAAATATCATCGAATTAGGCAATATTTTGCCGTTTTTCCACGCTTTTGTGAATTTTCAGTCTATGGATATTAATTCATTATATATACGATAAAAATGATGCAAACACATAATTGATTAGATAATAACCTTAAATACTTCATTTTCAATCATCTATTTGTTTCTCGTTAAAATACTGTGTAAGATATTGAAAAGGGGATAAGTTCGGTTTTTATTGCATATATCGACGTTTCAGCCGGATTAGAGCGGTTTTACGTGTACATCTTCCATCGGTAATATAAACGGAAAATAAAGAACATTTTAGTTAATGCTAATGAAAACACATTGTTTTTTATCATTTGTATTGAAAACAACATTGTCATATATCTTTTCTTGGATCTAAATATTACGAAACCTCGCTCTATGATTTGAAGTTAAAATCTTTAAATATTGTATAATAGTGACTTTTTCACGTTAATCATGTAGTTTGATATTACGTAAATATATTAATTTTTACCAATATTTCGATACTATTTCATGTAGTATCACGATATGTGATTTGGCCTTCAAATCTCAGAATGTCGCAAAATATTGCATTTTAAGCAAGTTTTCTTGCATTTTGTTTCGTACGAAAAATCATCGAATTTAGCAATATTTTGACGTTTATCATCCGCTTTTCCTCTATGTGATTTAAACAAAATATCATCGAATTAGGCAATATTTTGCCGTTTTTCCACGTTTTTGTGAATTTTCAGTTTATGGGTTTAATTCATTATATATACGATAAAAATGATGCAAACACAATTGATTAGATAATAACCTTAAATACTTCCTTTTCAATCAACTATTTGTTTCTCGTTAAAATACTGAGTAAGATATTAAAAAGGGGAGAAGTTCTGTTTTTATTGCATATATCGACGTTTCAGCCGGAATAGAGCGTTTTACGTGTACATCTTCCATCGGTATTATAAACGGAAAATCAGGAACCTTTTAGTTAATTCTAATGAAAAGACGTTGATTTTTATCATTTGTATGGGAAACAACATTGTCATATGTCTTTTCTTGGATCTAAATAATACGAAACCTCGCTCTATGATTTGAAGTTAAAATCCTCAAATATTGTATAATAGTGACTTTTTCACGTTCATCATGTAGTTTAATATTACGTAAATATATTCATTTTTACCAATATTTCGATACTATTTCATGTAGTATCACGATATGTGATTTGGCCTTCAAATCTCAGAATGTCGCATAATATTGCATTTTAAGCAAGTTTTCTTGCATTTTGTTTCTTACGAAAAATCATCGAATTTAGCAATATTTTGACATTTATCATCCCCTTTTCCTTTATGTGATTTAAACAAAATATCATCAAATTAAGTAATATTTTGCCGTTTTCCACGTTTTTGTGAATTTTCAATTAATGTGTATTAATTCATTATACATACGATAAAAATGATGCAAACACATAATTGATTAGATTATAGCCTTAAATACTTCATTTTCAATCAACTATTTGTTTCTCGTTATAATACTGAGTAAGATATTGAAAAGGGGAGAAGTTCTGTTTTTATTGCATATATCGACGTTTCAGCAGGATTAGAGCGGTTTTACGTGTACATTTTCCATAGGTAATATAAACAGAAAATCAGGAACATTTTAGTTAATGCTATTGAAAACACATTGATTTTTATCTTTTGAATTGGAAACAACATTGTCATGTCTTTTCTTGGATCTAAATAATACGAAACCTCGCTCTATGATTTGAAGTTAAAATCCTCATATATGGTAAAATAGTGACTTTTTTCATGTAGTGTGATTTTACGTAAATATATACGTTTTTACCAATATTTCGATACTATTTCATGTAGTATCACGATATGTGATTTGGGCTTCATATCTCAGAATTTCGCATAATATTGCATTTTAAGCAAGTTTTCTTGCATTTTGTTTCGTACGAAAAATCATCGAATTTAGCAATATTTTGACGTTTATCATCTCCTTTTCCTTTATGTCATTTAAACAAAATATCATCGAATTAGGCAATATTTTGCCGTTTTTCCACGCTTTTGTGAATTTTCAGTCTACGGATATTAATTCATTATATATACGATAAAAATGATGCAAACACATAATTGATTAGATAATAACCTTAAATACTTCATTTTCAATCATCTATTTGTTTCTCGTTAAAATACTGTGTAAGATATTGAAAAGGGGATAAGTTCGTTTTTTATGGCATATATCGACGTTTTAGCCGGATTAGAGCGGTTTTACGTGTACATCTTCCATCGGTAATATAAACGGAAAATCAAGAACATTTTAGTTAATGCTAATGAAAACACATTGTTTTTTATCATTTGTATTGAAAACAACATTGTCATATATCTTTTCTTGGATCTAAATAATACGAAACCTCGCTCTATGATTTGAAGTTAAAATCCTCAAATATTGTATAATAGTAACTTTTTCACGTTAATCATGTAATTTGATATTACGTAAATATATTCATTTTTACCAATATTTCGATACTATTTCATGTAGTATCACGATATGTGATTTGGCCTTCAAATCTCAGAATGTCTCATAATATTGCATTTTAAGCAAGTTTTCTTGTATTTTGTTTCGTACGAAAAATCATCGAATTTAGCAATATTTTGACGTTTATCATCCACTTTTCCTCTATGTGATTTAAACAAAATATCATCGAATTAGGCAATATTTTGCCGTTTTTCCACGTTTTTGTGAATTTTCAGTTTATGGGTTTAATTTATTATATATACGATAAAAATGATGCAAACACATAATTGATTAGATAATGACCTTAAATACTTCATTTTCAATCAACTATTTGTTTCTCGTTAAAATACTGAGTAAGATATTATAAAGGGGAGAAGTTCTGTTTTTATTGCATATATCGACGTTTCAGCCGGAATAGAGCGTTTTACGGGTACATCTTCCATCGGTATTATAAACGGAAAATCAGGAACCTTTTAGTTATTTCTAATGAAAACACGTTGATTTTTATCATTTGTATGGGAAACAACATTGTCATATGTCTTTTCTTGGATCTAAATAATACGAAACCTCGCTCTATGATTTGAAGTTAAAATCCTCAAATATTGTATAATAGTGACTTTTTCACGTACATCATATAGTTTGATATTACGTAAATATATTCATTTTTACCAATATTTCGATACTATTTTATGTAGTATCACGATATGTGATTTGGCCTTCAAATCTCAGAATGTCGCATAATATTGCATTTTAAGCAAGTTTTCTTGCATTTTGTTTCTTACGAAAAATCATCGAATTTAGCAATATTTTGACATTTATCATCCCCTTTTCCTTTATGTGATTTAAACAAAATATCATCAAATTAAGCAATATTTTGCCGTTTTCCACGTTTTTGTGAATTATCAATTAATGTGTATTAATTCATTATACATACGATAAAAATGATGCAAACACATAATTGATTAGATTATAACCTTAAATTCTTCATTTTCAATCAACCATTTGTTTCTCGTTATAATACTGAGTAAGATATTGAAAAGGGGAGAAGTTCTGTTTTTATTGCATATATCGACGTTTCAGCAGGATTAGAGCGGTTTTACGTGTACATTTTCCATAGGTAATATAAACAGAAAATCAGGAACATTTTAGTTAATGCTATTGAAAACACATTGATTTTTATCTTTTGAATTGGAAACAACATTGTCATGTCTTTTCTTGGATCTAAATAATACGAAACCTCGCTCTATGATTTGAAGTTAAAATCCTCATATATGGTAAAATAGTGACTTTTTTCATGTAGTGTGATTTTACGTAAATATATACAATTTTACCAATATTTCGATACTATTTCATGTAGTATCACGATATGTGATTTGGGCTTCATATCTCAGAATTTCGCATAATATTGCATTTTAAGCAAGTTTTCTTGCATTTTGTTTCGTACGAAAAATCATCGAATTTAGCAATATTTTGACGTTTATCATCTTTTGCTTTATGTCATTTAAACAAAATATCATCGAATTAGGCAATATTTTGCCGTTTTTCCACGCTTTTGTGAATTTTCAGTCTATGGATATTAATTCATTATATATACGACAAAAATGATGCAAACACATAATTGATTAGATAATAAACTTAAATACTTCATTTTCAATCATCTATTTGTTTCTCGTTAAAATACTGTGTAAGATATTGAAAAGGGGATAAGTTCGGTTTTTATTGCATATATCGACGTTTCAGCCGGATTAGAGCGGTTTTACGTGTACATCTTCCATCGGTAATATAAACGGAAAATAAAGAACATTTTAGTTAATGCTAATGAAAACACATTGTTTTTTATCATTCGTATTGAAAACAACATTGTCATATATCTTTTCTTGGATCTAAATAATACGAAACCTCGCTCTATGATTTGGAGTTAAAATCTTTAAATATTGTATAATAGTGACTTTTTCACGTTAATCATGAAGTTTGATATTACGTAAATATATTAATTTTTACCAATATTTCGATACTATTTCATGTAGTATCACGATATGTGATTTGGCCTTCAAATCTCAGAATGTCGTAAAATATTGCATTTTAAGCAAGTTTTCTTGCATTTTGTTTCGTACGAAAAATCATCGAATTTAGCAATATTTTGACGTTTATCATCCGCTTTTCCTCTATGTGATTTAAACAAAATATCATCGAATTAGGCAATATTTTGCCGTTTTTCCACGTTTTTGTGAATTTTCAGTTTATGGGTTTAATTCAATATATATACGATAAAAATGATGCAAACACAATTGATTAGATAATAACCTTAAATACTTCATTTTCAATCAACTATTTGTTTCTCGTTATAATACTGAGTAAGATATTGAAAAAGGGAGAAGTTCTGTTTTTATTGCATATATCGACGTTTCAGCAGGATTAGAGCGATTTTACGTGTACATTTTCCATCGGTAATATAAACAGAAAATCGGGAACATTTTAGTTAATTCCAATGAAAACACATTGATTTTTATCTTTTGAATTGGAAACAACATTGTCATATGTCTTTTCTTGGATCTAAATAATACGAAACCTCGCTCTATGATTTACAGTTAAAATCCTCATCCTAATATAGTGACTTTTTTCACGTTTTTCATGTAGTGAGATTTTACGTAAATATATACGTTTTTACCAATATTTCGATACTATTTCATGTAGTATCACGATATGTGATTTGGCCTTCAAATCTCAGAATGTCGCATAATATTGCATTTTAAGCAAGTTTTCTTGCATTTTGTTTCGTACGAAAAATCATTGAATTTAGCAATATTTTGACGTTTAGCATCCAATTCTCCTCCCTGTGATTTAAACAAAATATCATTGAATTAGGCAATATTTTGCCGTTTTTCCACGTTTTTGTGAATTTTCAGTTTATGGGTATTAATTCATTATATATACGATAAAAATGATGCAAACAAATAAATTGTTAGATAATAACCTTAAATACTTCATTTTCAATCATCTGTTTGTTTCTCGTTAAAATACTGTGTAAGATATTGAAAAGGGGAGAAGTTCAGTTTTTATTGCATATATCAACGTTTCAGCCGGATTAGAGTGGTTTTACGTGTACATCTTCCATCGGTAATATAAACGGAAAATCAAGAACATTTTAATTAATGCTGATGAAAACACATTGTTTTTTATCATTCGTATTGAAAACAACATTGTCATATATCTTTTCTTGGATCTAAATAATACGAAACATCGCTCTATGATTTGAAGTTAAAATCCTCAAATATTGTATAATAGTAACTTTTTCACGTTAATCATGTAGTTTGATATTACGTAAATATATTCATTTTTACCAATATTTCGATACTATTTCATGTAGTATCACGATATGTGATTTGGCCTTCAAATCTCAGAATGTCGCAAATTATTGCATTTTAAGCAAGTTTTCTTGCATTTTGTTTCGTACGAAAAATCATCGAATTTAGCAATATTTTGACGTTTATCATCAGCTTTTCCTCTATGTGATTTAAACAAAATATCATCGAATTAGGCAATATTTTGCCGTTTTTCCACGTTTTTGTGAATTTTCAGTTTATGGGTATAATTCATTATATATACGATAAAAATGACGCAAACACATAATTGATTAGATAATAACCTTAAATACTTCATTTTCAATCAACTATTTGTTTCTCGTTATAATACTGAGTAAGATATTGAAAAAGGGAAAAGTTCTGTTTTTATTGCATATATCGACGTTTCAGCAGGATTAGAGCGGTTTTACGTGTACATTTTCAATAATAATATAATATATTAATATAAACAGAAAAATATAATTTTTTATATAAAATATAAACATATAATATAAACAGAATCAGGTAATAAACAGGTAATAAACAGGTAATATATAACAGGTATAAACAGGTAATATAAACAGGAAATCGGGAACATTTTAGTTAATTCTAATGAAAACACACTGATTTTTATCTTTTGAATTGGAAACAACATTGTCATATGTCTTTTCTTGGATCTAAATAATACGAAACCTCGCTCTATGATTTACAGTTAAAATCCTCATATATGGTAATATAGTGACTTTTTTCACGTTTTTCATATAGTGGGATTTTACGTAAATATATATATATTTTTACCAATATTTCGATACTATTTCATGTAGTATCACGATATGTGATTTGGCCTTCAAATCTCAGAATGTCGCATAATATTGCATTTTAAGCAAGTTTTCTTGCATTTTGTTTCGTACGAAAAATCATTGAATTTAGCAATATTTTGACGTTTATCATCCACTTTTCCTCCCTGTGATTTAAACAAAATATCATCGAATTAGGCAATATTTTGCCGTTTTTCCACGTTTTTGTGAATTTTCAGTTTATGGGTATTAATTCATTATATATACGATAAAAATGATGCAAACAAATAATTGGTTAGATAATAACCTTAAATACTTCATTTTCAATCATCTGTTTGTTTCTCGTTAAAATACTGTGTAAGATATTGAAAAGGGGAGAAGTTCAGTTTTTATTGCATATATCGACGTTTCAGCCGGATTAGAGCGGTTTTACGTGTACATCTTCCATCGGTAATATAAACGGAAAATCAAGAACATTTTAATTAATGCTGATGAAAACACATTGTTTTTTATCATTTATATTGAAAACAACATTGTCATATATCTTTTCTTGGATCTAAATAATATGAAACCTCGCTCTATGATTTGAAGTTAAAATCCTCAAATATTGTATAATAGTGACTTTTTCACGTTAATCATGTAGTTTGATATTACGTAAATATATTCATTTTTACCAATATTTCGATACTATTTTATGTAGTATCACGATATGTGATTTGGCCTTCAAATCTCAGAATGTCGCATAATATTGCATTTTAAGCAAGTTTTCTTGCATTTTGTTTCTTACGAAAAATCATCGAATTTAGCAATATTTTGACATTTATCATCCCCTTTTCCTTTATGTGATTTAAACAAAATATCATCAAATTAAGCAATATTTTGCCGTTTTCCACGTTTTTGTGAATTATCAATTAATGTGTATTAATTCATTATACATACGATAAAAATGATGCAAACACATAATTGATTAGATTAAAACCTTAAATTCTTCATTTTCAATCAACCATTTGTTTCTCGTTATAATACTGAGTAAGATATTGAAAAGGGGAGAAGTTCTGTTTTTATTGCATATATCGACGTTTCAGCAGGATTAGAGCGGTTTTACGTGTACATTTTCCATATGTAATATAAACAGAAAATCAGGAACATTTTAGTTAATGCTATTGAAAACACATTGATTTTTATCTTTTGAATTGGAAACAACATTGTCATGTCTTTTCTTGGATCTAAATAATACGAAACCTCGCTCTATGATTTGAAGTTAAAATCCTCATATATGGTAAAATAGTGACTTTTTTCATGTAGTGTGATTTTACGTAAATATATATGTTTTTACCAATATTTCGATACTATTTCATGTAGTATCACGATATGTGATTTGGGCTTCATATCTCAGAATTTCGCATAATATTGCATTTGAAGCAAGTTTTCTTGCATTTTGTTTCGTACGAAAAATCATCGAATTTAGCAATATTTTGACGTTTATCATCTCCTTTTCCTTTATGTCATTTAAACAAAATATCATCGAATTAGGCAATATTTTGCCGTTTTTCCACGCTTTTGTGAATTTTCAGTCTATGGATATTAATTCATTATATATACGATAAAAATGATGCAAACACACAATTGATTAGATAATAACCTTAAATACTTCATTTTCAATCAACTATTTGTTTCTCGTTAAAATACTGAGTAAGATATTAAAAAGGGGAGAAGATCTGTTTTTATTGCATATATCGACGTTTCAGCCGGAATAGAGCGTTTTACGTGTACATCTTCCATCGGTATTATAAACGGAAAATCAGGAACCTTTTAGTTAATTCTAATGAAAACACGTTGATTTTTATCATTTGTATGGGAAACAACATTGTCATATGTCTTTTCTTGGATCTAAATAATACGAAACCTCGCTCTATGATTTGAAGTTAAAATCCTCAAATATTGTATAATAGTGACTTTTTCACGTTCATCATGTAGTTTGATATTACGTAAATATATTCATTTTTACCAATATTTCGATACTATTTTATGTAGTATCACGATATGTGATTTGGCCTTCAAATCTCAGAATGTCGCATAATATTGCATTTTAAGCAAGTTTTCTTGCATTTTGTTTCTTACGAAAAATCATCGAATTTAGCAATATTTTGACATTTATCATCCCCTTTTCCTTTATGTGATTTAAACAAAATATCATCAAATTAAGCAATATTTTGCCGTTTTCCACGTTTTTGTGAATTATCAATTAATGTGTATTAATTCATTATACATACGATAAAAATGATGCAAACACATAATTGATTAGATTATAACCTTAAATTCTTCATTTTCAATCAACCATTTGTTTCTCGTTATAATACTGAGTAAGATATTGAAAAGGGGAGAAGTTCTGTTTTTATTGCATATATCGACGTTTCAGCAGGATTAGAGCGGTTTTACGTGTACATTTTCCATAGGTAATATAAACAGAAAATCAGGAACATTTTAGTTAATGCTATTGAAAACACATTGATTTTTATCTTTTGAATTGGAAACAACATTGTCATGTCTTTTCTTGGATCTAAATAATACGAAACCTCGCTCTATGATTTGAAGTTAAAATCCTCATATATGGTAAAATAGTGACTTTTTTCATGTAGTGTGATTTTACGTAAGTATATACAATTTTACCAATATTTCGATACTATTTCATGTAGTATCACGATATGTGATTTGGGCTTCATATCTCAGAATTTCGCATAATATTGCATTTTAAGCAAGTTTTCTTGCATTTTGTTTCGTACGAAAAATCATCGAATTTAGCAATATTTTGACGCTTATCATCTTTTGCTTTATGTCATTTAAACAAAATATCATCGAATTAGGCAATATTTTGCCGTTTTTCCACGCTTTTGTGAATTTTCAGTCTATGGATATTAATTCATTATATATACGATAAAAATGATGCAAACACATAATTGATTAGATAATAACCTTAAATACTTCATTTTCAATCATCTATTTGTTTCTCGTTAAAATACTGTGTAAGATATTGAAAAGGGGATAAGTTCGGTTTTTATTGCATATATCGACGTTTCAGCCGGATTAGAGCGGTTTTACGTGTACATCTTCCATCGGTAATATAAACGGAAAATAAAGAACATTTTAGTTAATGCTAATGAAAACACATTGTTTTTTATCATTCGTATTGAAAACAACATTGTCATATATCTTTTCTTGGATCTAAATAATACGAAACCTCGCTCTATGATTTGGAGTTAAAATCTTTAAATATTGTATAATAGTGACTTTTTCACGTTAATCATGTAGTTTGATATTACGTAAATATATTAATTTTTACCAATATTTCGATACTATTTCATGTAGTATCACGATATGTGATTTGGCCTTCAAATCTCAGAATGTCGTAAAATATTGCATTTTAAGCAAGTTTTCTTGCATTTTGTTTCGTACGAAAAATCATCGAATTTAGCAATATTTTGACGTTTATCATCCGCTTTTCCTCTATGTGATTTAAACAAAATATCATCGAATTAGGCAATATTTTGCCGTTTTTCCACGTTTTTGTGAATTTTCAGTTTATGGGTTTAATTCAATATATATACGATAAAAATGATGCAAACACAATTGATTAGATAATAACCTTAAATACTTCATTTTCAATCAACTATTTGTTTCTCGTTATAATACTGGGTAAGATATTGAAAAAGGGAGAAGTTCTGTTTTTATTGCATATATCGACGTTTCAGCAGGATTAGAGCGATTTTACGTGTACATTTTCCATCGGTAATATAAACAGAAAATCGGGAACATTTTAGTTAATTCCAATGAAAACACATTGATTTTTATCTTTTGAATTGGAAACAACATTGTCATGTCTTTTCTTGGATCTAAATAATACGAAACCTCGCTCTATGATTTGAAGTTAAAATCCTCAAATATTGTATAATAGTGACTTTTTCACGTACATCATATAGTTTGATATTACGTAAATATATTCATTTTTACCAATATTTCGATACTATTTTATGTAGTATCACGATATGTGATTTGGCCTTCAAATCTCAGAATGTCGCATAATATTGCATTTTAAGCAAGTTTTCTTGCATTTTGTTTCTTACGAAAAATCATCGAATTTAGCAATATTTTGACATTTATCATCCCCTTTTCCTTTATGTGATTTAAACAAAATATCATCAAATTAAGCAATATTTTGCCGTTTTCCACGTTTTTGTGAATTATCAATTAATGTGTATTAATTCATTATACATACGATAAAAATGATGCAAACACATAATTGATTAGATTATAACCTTAAATTCTTCATTTTCAATCAACCATTTGTTTCTCGTTATAATACTGAGTAAGATATTGAAAAGGGGAGAAGTTCTGTTTTTATTGCATATATCGACGTTTCAGCAGGATTAGAGCGGTTTTACGTGTACATTTTCCATAGGTAATATAAACAGAAAATCAGGAACATTTTAGTTAATGCTATTGAAAACACATTGATTTTTATCTTTTGAATTGGAAACAACATTGTCATGTCTTTTCTTGGATCTAAATAATACGAAACCTCGCTCTATGATTTGAAGTTAAAATCCTCATATATGGTAAAATAGTGACTTTTTTCATGTAGTGTGATTTTACGTAAATATATACAATTTTACCAATATTTCGATACTATTTCATGTAGTATCACGATATGTGATTTGGGCTTCATATCTCAGAATTTCGCATAATATTGCATTTTAAGCAAGTTTTCTTGCATTTTGTTTCGTACGAAAAATCATCGAATTTAGCAATATTTTGACGTTTATCATCTTTTGCTTTATGTCATTTAAACAAAATATCATCGAATTAGGCAATATTTTGCCGTTTTTCCACGCTTTTGTGAATTTTCAGTCTATGGATATTAATTCATTATATATACGACAAAAATGATGCAAACACATAATTGATTAGATAATAAACTTAAATACTTCATTTTCAATCATCTATTTGTTTCTCGTTAAAATACTGTGTAAGATATTGAAAAGGGGATAAGTTCGGTTTTTATTGCATATATCGACGTTTCAGCCGGATTAGAGCGGTTTTACGTGTACATCTTCCATCGGTAATATAAACGGAAAATAAAGAACATTTTAGTTAATGCTAATGAAAACACATTGTTTTTTATCATTCGTATTGAAAACAACATTGTCATATATCTTTTCTTGGATCTAAATAATACGAAACCTCGCTCTATGATTTGGAGTTAAAATCTTTAAATATTGTATAATAGTGACTTTTTCACGTTAATCATGAAGTTTGATATTACGTAAATATATTAATTTTTACCAATATTTCGATACTATTTCATGTAGTATCACGATATGTGATTTGGCCTTCAAATCTCAGAATGTCGTAAAATATTGCATTTTAAGCAAGTTTTCTTGCATTTTGTTTCGTACGAAAAATCATCGAATTTAGCAATATTTTGACGTTTATCATCCGCTTTTCCTCTATGTGATTTAAACAAAATATCATCGAATTAGGCAATATTTTGCCGTTTTTCCACGTTTTTGTGAATTTTCAGTTTATGGGTTTAATTCAATATATATACGATAAAAATGATGCAAACACAATTGATTAGATAATAACCTTAAATACTTCATTTTCAATCAACTATTTGTTTCTCGTTATAATACTGAGTAAGATATTGAAAAAGGGAGAAGTTCTGTTTTTATTGCATATATCGACGTTTCAGCAGGATTAGAGCGATTTTACGTGTACATTTTCCATCGGTAATATAAACAGAAAATCGGGAACATTTTAGTTAATTCCAATGAAAACACATTGATTTTTATCTTTTGAATTGGAAACAACATTGTCATATGTCTTTTCTTGGATCTAAATAATACGAAACCTCGCTCTATGATTTACAGTTAAAATCCTCATCCTAATATAGTGACTTTTTTCACGTTTTTCATGTAGTGAGATTTTACGTAAATATATACGTTTTTACCAATATTTCGATACTATTTCATGTAGTATCACGATATGTGATTTGGCCTTCAAATCTCAGAATGTCGCATAATATTGCATTTTAAGCAAGTTTTCTTGCATTTTGTTTCGTACGAAAAATCATTGAATTTAGCAATATTTTGACGTTTAGCATCCAATTCTCCTCCCTGTGATTTAAACAAAATATCATTGAATTAGGCAATATTTTGCCGTTTTTCCACGTTTTTGTGAATTTTCAGTTTATGGGTATTAATTCATTATATATACGATAAAAATGATGCAAACAAATAAATTGTTAGATAATAACCTTAAATACTTCATTTTCAATCATCTGTTTGTTTCTCGTTAAAATACTGTGTAAGATATTGAAAAGGGGAGAAGTTCAGTTTTTATTGCATATATCAACGTTTCAGCCGGATTAGAGTGGTTTTACGTGTACATCTTCCATCGGTAATATAAACGGAAAATCAAGAACATTTTAATTAATGCTGATGAAAACACATTGTTTTTTATCATTCGTATTGAAAACAACATTGTCATATATCTTTTCTTGGATCTAAATAATACGAAACATCGCTCTATGATTTGAAGTTAAAATCCTCAAATATTGTATAATAGTAACTTTTTCACGTTAATCATGTAGTTTGATATTACGTAAATATATTCATTTTTACCAATATTTCGATACTATTTCATGTAGTATCACGATATGTGATTTGGCCTTCAAATCTCAGAATGTCGCAAATTATTGCATTTTAAGCAAGTTTTCTTGCATTTTGTTTCGTACGAAAAATCATCGAATTTAGCAATATTTTGACGTTTATCATCAGCTTTTCCTCTATGTGATTTAAACAAAATATCATCGAATTAGGCAATATTTTGCCGTTTTTCCACGTTTTTGTGAATTTTCAGTTTATGGGTATAATTCATTATATATACGATAAAAATGACGCAAACACATAATTGATTAGATAATAACCTTAAATACTTCATTTTCAATCAACTATTTGTTTCTCGTTATAATACTGAGTAAGATATTGAAAAAGGGAAAAGTTCTGTTTTTATTGCATATATCGACGTTTCAGCAGGATTAGAGCGGTTTTACGTGTACATTTTCAATAATAATATAATATATTAATATAAACAGAAAAATATAATTTTTTATATAAAATATAAACATATAATATAAACAGAATCAGGTAATAAACAGGTAATAAACAGGTAATATATAACAGGTATAAACAGGTAATATAAACAGGAAATCGGGAACATTTTAGTTAATTCTAATGAAAACACACTGATTTTTATCTTTTGAATTGGAAACAACATTGTCATATGTCTTTTCTTGGATCTAAATAATACGAAACCTCGCTCTATGATTTACAGTTAAAATCCTCATATATGGTAATATAGTGACTTTTTTCACGTTTTTCATATAGTGGGATTTTACGTAAATATATATATATTTTTACCAATATTTCGATACTATTTCATGTAGTATCACGATATGTGATTTGGCCTTCAAATCTCAGAATGTCGCATAATATTGCATTTTAAGCAAGTTTTCTTGCATTTTGTTTCGTACGAAAAATCATTGAATTTAGCAATATTTTGACGTTTATCATCCACTTTTCCTCCCTGTGATTTAAACAAAATATCATCGAATTAGGCAATATTTTGCCGTTTTTCCACGTTTTTGTGAATTTTCAGTTTATGGGTATTAATTCATTATATATACGATAAAAATGATGCAAACAAATAATTGGTTAGATAATAACCTTAAATACTTCATTTTCAATCATCTGTTTGTTTCTCGTTAAAATACTGTGTAAGATATTGAAAAGGGGAGAAGTTCAGTTTTTATTGCATATATCGACGTTTCAGCCGGATTAGAGCGGTTTTACGTGTACATCTTCCATCGGTAATATAAACGGAAAATCAAGAACATTTTAATTAATGCTGATGAAAACACATTGTTTTTTATCATTTATATTGAAAACAACATTGTCATATATCTTTTCTTGGATCTAAATAATATGAAACCTCGCTCTATGATTTGAAGTTAAAATCCTCAAATATTGTATAATAGTGACTTTTTCACGTTAATCATGTAGTTTGATATTACGTAAATATATTCATTTTTACCAATATTTCGATACTATTTTATGTAGTATCACGATATGTGATTTGGCCTTCAAATCTCAGAATGTCGCATAATATTGCATTTTAAGCAAGTTTTCTTGCATTTTGTTTCTTACGAAAAATCATCGAATTTAGCAATATTTTGACATTTATCATCCCCTTTTCCTTTATGTGATTTAAACAAAATATCATCAAATTAAGCAATATTTTGCCGTTTTCCACGTTTTTGTGAATTATCAATTAATGTGTATTAATTCATTATACATACGATAAAAATGATGCAAACACATAATTGATTAGATTAAAACCTTAAATTCTTCATTTTCAATCAACCATTTGTTTCTCGTTATAATACTGAGTAAGATATTGAAAAGGGGAGAAGTTCTGTTTTTATTGCATATATCGACGTTTCAGCAGGATTAGAGCGGTTTTACGTGTACATTTTCCATATGTAATATAAACAGAAAATCAGGAACATTTTAGTTAATGCTATTGAAAACACATTGATTTTTATCTTTTGAATTGGAAACAACATTGTCATGTCTTTTCTTGGATCTAAATAATACGAAACCTCGCTCTATGATTTGAAGTTAAAATCCTCATATATGGTAAAATAGTGACTTTTTTCATGTAGTGTGATTTTACGTAAATATATATGTTTTTACCAATATTTCGATACTATTTCATGTAGTATCACGATATGTGATTTGGGCTTCATATCTCAGAATTTCGCATAATATTGCATTTGAAGCAAGTTTTCTTGCATTTTGTTTCGTACGAAAAATCATCGAATTTAGCAATATTTTGACGTTTATCATCTCCTTTTCCTTTATGTCATTTAAACAAAATATCATCGAATTAGGCAATATTTTGCCGTTTTTCCACGCTTTTGTGAATTTTCAGTCTATGGATATTAATTCATTATATATACGATAAAAATGATGCAAACACACAATTGATTAGATAATAACCTTAAATACTTCATTTTCAATCAACTATTTGTTTCTCGTTAAAATACTGAGTAAGATATTAAAAAGGGGAGAAGATCTGTTTTTATTGCATATATCGACGTTTCAGCCGGAATAGAGCGTTTTACGTGTACATCTTCCATCGGTATTATAAACGGAAAATCAGGAACCTTTTAGTTAATTCTAATGAAAACACGTTGATTTTTATCATTTGTATGGGAAACAACATTGTCATATGTCTTTTCTTGGATCTAAATAATACGAAACCTCGCTCTATGATTTGAAGTTAAAATCCTCAAATATTGTATAATAGTGACTTTTTCACGTTCATCATGTAGTTTGATATTACGTAAATATATTCATTTTTACCAATATTTCGATACTATTTTATGTAGTATCACGATATGTGATTTGGCCTTCAAATCTCAGAATGTCGCATAATATTGCATTTTAAGCAAGTTTTCTTGCATTTTGTTTCTTACGAAAAATCATCGAATTTAGCAATATTTTGACATTTATCATCCCCTTTTCCTTTATGTGATTTAAACAAAATATCATCAAATTAAGCAATATTTTGCCGTTTTCCACGTTTTTGTGAATTATCAATTAATGTGTATTAATTCATTATACATACGATAAAAATGATGCAAACACATAATTGATTAGATTATAACCTTAAATTCTTCATTTTCAATCAACCATTTGTTTCTCGTTATAATACTGAGTAAGATATTGAAAAGGGGAGAAGTTCTGTTTTTATTGCATATATCGACGTTTCAGCAGGATTAGAGCGGTTTTACGTGTACATTTTCCATAGGTAATATAAACAGAAAATCAGGAACATTTTAGTTAATGCTATTGAAAACACATTGATTTTTATCTTTTGAATTGGAAACAACATTGTCATGTCTTTTCTTGGATCTAAATAATACGAAACCTCGCTCTATGATTTGAAGTTAAAATCCTCATATATGGTAAAATAGTGACTTTTTTCATGTAGTGTGATTTTACGTAAGTATATACAATTTTACCAATATTTCGATACTATTTCATGTAGTATCACGATATGTGATTTGGGCTTCATATCTCAGAATTTCGCATAATATTGCATTTTAAGCAAGTTTTCTTGCATTTTGTTTCGTACGAAAAATCATCGAATTTAGCAATATTTTGACGCTTATCATCTTTTGCTTTATGTCATTTAAACAAAATATCATCGAATTAGGCAATATTTTGCCGTTTTTCCACGCTTTTGTGAATTTTCAGTCTATGGATATTAATTCATTATATATACGATAAAAATGATGCAAACACATAATTGATTAGATAATAACCTTAAATACTTCATTTTCAATCATCTATTTGTTTCTCGTTAAAATACTGTGTAAGATATTGAAAAGGGGATAAGTTCGGTTTTTATTGCATATATCGACGTTTCAGCCGGATTAGAGCGGTTTTACGTGTACATCTTCCATCGGTAATATAAACGGAAAATAAAGAACATTTTAGTTAATGCTAATGAAAACACATTGTTTTTTATCATTCGTATTGAAAACAACATTGTCATATATCTTTTCTTGGATCTAAATAATACGAAACCTCGCTCTATGATTTGGAGTTAAAATCTTTAAATATTGTATAATAGTGACTTTTTCACGTTAATCATGTAGTTTGATATTACGTAAATATATTAATTTTTACCAATATTTCGATACTATTTCATGTAGTATCACGATATGTGATTTGGCCTTCAAATCTCAGAATGTCGTAAAATATTGCATTTTAAGCAAGTTTTCTTGCATTTTGTTTCGTACGAAAAATCATCGAATTTAGCAATATTTTGACGTTTATCATCCGCTTTTCCTCTATGTGATTTAAACAAAATATCATCGAATTAGGCAATATTTTGCCGTTTTTCCACGTTTTTGTGAATTTTCAGTTTATGGGTTTAATTCAATATATATACGATAAAAATGATGCAAACACAATTGATTAGATAATAACCTTAAATACTTCATTTTCAATCAACTATTTGTTTCTCGTTATAATACTGGGTAAGATATTGAAAAAGGGAGAAGTTCTGTTTTTATTGCATATATCGACGTTTCAGCAGGATTAGAGCGATTTTACGTGTACATTTTCCATCGGTAATATAAACAGAAAATCGGGAACATTTTAGTTAATTCCAATGAAAACACATTGATTTTTATCTTTTGAATTGGAAACAACATTGTCATGTCTTTTCTTGGATCTAAATAATACGAAACCTCGCTCTATGATTTGAAGTTAAAATCCTCAAATATTGTATAATAGTAACTTTTTCACGTTAATCATGTAGTTTGATATTACGTAAATATATTCATTTTTACCAATATTTCGATACTATTTCATGTAGTATCACGATATGTGATTTGGCCTTCAAATCTCAGAATGTCGCATAATATTGCATTTTAAGCAAGTTTTCTTGCATTTTGTTTCGTACGAAAAATCATCGAATTTAGCAATATTTTGACGTTTATCATCAGCTTTTCCTCTATGTGATTTAAACAAAATATCATCGAATTAGGCAATATTTTGTCGTTTTTCCACGTTTTTGTGAATTTTCAGTTTATGGGCATAATTCATTATATATACGATAAAAATGACGCAAACACATAATTGATTAGATAATAACCTTAAATACTTCATTTTCAATCAACTATTTGTTTCTCGTTATAATACTGAGTAAGATATTGAAAAAGGGAAAAGTTCTGTTTTTATTGCATATATCGACGTTTCAGCAGGATTAGAGCGGTTTTACGTGTACATTTTCAATAATAATATAATATATTAATATAAACAGAAAAATATAATATTTTATATAAAATATAAACATATAATATAAACAGAATCAGGTAATAAACAGGTAATAAACAGGTAATATATAACAGGTATAAACAGGTAATATAAACAGGAAATCGGGAACATTTTAGTTAATTCTAATGAAAACACACTGATTTTTATCTTTTGAATTGGAAACAACATTGTCATATGTCTTTTCTTGGATCTAAATAATACGAAACCTCGCTCTATGATTTACAGTTAAAATCCTCATATATGGTAATATAGTGACTTTTTTTACGTTTTTCATATAGTGGGATTTTACGTAAATATATATATATTTTTACCAATATTTCGATACTATTTCATGTAGTATCACGACATGTGATTTGGCCTTCAAATCTCAGAATGTCGCATAATATTGCATTTTAAGCAAGTTTTCTTGCATTTTGTTTCGTACGAAAAATCATTGAATTTAGCAATATTTTGACGTTTATCATCCACTTTTCCTCCCTGTGATTTAAACAAAATATCATCGAATTAGGCAATATTTTGCCGTTTTTCCACGTTTTTGTGAATTTTCAGTTTATGGGTATTAATTCATTATATATACGATAAAAATGATGCAAACAAATAATTGGTTAGATAATAACCTTAAATACTTCATTTTCAATCATCTGTTTGTTTCTCGTTAAAATACTGTGTAAGATATTGAAAAGGGGAGAAGTTCAGTTTTTATTGCATATATCGATGTTTCAGCCGGATTAGAGCGGTTTTACGTGTACATCTTCCATCGGTAATATAAACGGAAAATCAAGAACATTTTAATTAATGCTGATGAAAACACATTGTTTTTTATCATTTATATTGAAAACAACATTGTCATATATCTTTTCTTGGATCTAAATAATATGAAACCTCGCTCTATGATTTGAAGTTAAAATCCTCAAATATTGTATAATAGTGACTTTTTCACGTTAATCATGTAGTTTGATATTACGTAAATATATTCATTTTTACCAATATTTCGATACTATTTTATGTAGTATCACGATATGTGATTTGGCCTTCAAATCTCAGAATGTCGCATAATATTGCATTTTAAGCAAGTTTTCTTGCATTTTGTTTCTTACGAAAAATCATCGAATTTAGCAATATTTTGACATTTATCATCCCCTTTTCCTTTATGTGATTTAAACAAAATATCATCAAATTAAGCAATATTTTGCCGTTTTCCAAGTTTTTGTGAATTTTCAATTAATGTGTATTAATTCATTATACATACGATAAAAATGATGCAAACACATAATTGATTAGATAATTACCTTAAATACTTCATTTTCAATCAACTATTTGTTTCTCGTTATAATACTGAGTAAGATATTGAAAAGGGGAGAAGTTCTGTTTTTAATGCATATATCGACGTTTCAGCAGGATTAGAGCGGTTTTACGTGTACATTTTCCATAGGTAATATAAACAGAAAATCAGGAACATTTTAGTTAATGCTATTGAAAACACATTGGTTTTTATCTTTTGAATTGGAAACAACATTGTCATGTCTTTTCTTGGATCTAAATTATACGAAACCTCGCTCTATGATTTGAAGTTAAAATCCTCATATATGGTAAAATAGTGACTTTTTTCATGTAGTGTGATTTTACGTAAATATATACGTTTTTACCAATATTTCGATACTATTTCATGTAGTATCACAATATGTGATTTGGGCTTCATATCTCAGAATTTCGCACAATATTGCATTTTAAGCAAGTTTTCTTGCATTTTGTTTCGTACGAAAAATCATCGATTTTAGCAATATTTTGACGTTTATCATCTCCTTTTCCTTTATGTCATTTAAACAAAATATCATCGAATTAGGCAATATTTTGCCGTTTTTCCACGCTCTTGTGAATTTTCAGTCTACAGATATTAATTCATTATATATACAATAAAAATGATGCAAACACATAATTGATTAGATAATAACCTTAAATACTTCATTTTCAATCATCTATTTGTTTCTCGTTAAAATACTGTGTAAGATTTTGAAAAGGGGATAAGTTCGTTTTTTATTGCATATATCGACGTTTCAGCCGGATTAGAGCGGTTTTACGTGTACATCTTCCATCGGTAATATAAACGGAAAATCAAGAACATTTTAGTTAATGCTAATGAAAACACATTGTTTTTTATCATTTGTATTGAAAACAACATTGTCATATATCTTTTCTTGGATCTAAATAATACGAAACCTCGCTCTATGATTTGAAGTTAAAATCTTTAAATATTGTATAATAGTGACTTTTTCACGTTAATCATGTAGTTTGATATTACGTAAATATATTCATTTTTACCAATATTTCGATACTATTTCATGTAGTATCACGATATGTGATTTGGCCTTCAAATCTCAGAATGTCGCATAATATTGCATTTTAAGCAAGTTTTCTTGCATTTTGTTTCGTACGAAAAATTATCGAATTTAGCAATATTTTGACGTTTATCATCCGCTTTTCCTCTATGTGATTTAAACAAAATATAATCGAATTACGCAATATTTTGCCGTTTTTTCCACGTTTTTGTGAATTTTCAGTTTATGGGTTTAATTCATTAAATATACGATAAAAATGATGCAAACACATAATTGATTAGATAATAACCTTAAATACTTCATTTTCAATCAACTATTTGTTTCTCGTTATAATACTGAGTAAGATATTGAAAAAGGGAGAAGTTCTGTTTTTATTGCATATATCGACGTTTCAGCAGGATTAGAGCGATTTTACGTGTACATTTTCCATCGGTAATATAAACAGAAAATCGGGAACATTTTAGTTAATTCCAATGAAAACACATTGATTTTTATCTTTTGAATTGGAAACAACATTGTCATATGTCTTTTCTTGGATCTAAATAATACGAAACCTCGCTCTATGATTTACAGTTAAAATCCTCATATATGGTAATATAGTGACTTTTTTCATGTTTTTCATATAGTGGGATTTTACGTAAATATATATATGTTTTTACCAATATTTCGATACTATTTCATGTAGTATCACGATATGTGATTTGGCCTTCAAATCTCAGAATGTCGCATAATATTGCACTTTAAGCAAGTTTTCTTGCATTTTGTTTCTTACGAAAAATCATCGAATTTAGCAATATTTTGACATTTATCATCCCCTTTTCCTTTATGTGATTTAAACAAAATATCATCAAATTAAGCAATATTTTGCCGTTTGCCAAGTTTTTGTGAATTTTCAATTAATGTGTATTAATTCATTATACATACGATAAAAATGATGCAAACACATAATTGATTAGATAATAACCTTATCTAATCATTTTCAATCAACTATTTCATTTTCAATCAACTTCATTTTCAATCAACTATTTGTTTCTCGTTATAATACTGAGTAAGATATTGAAAAGGGGAGAAGTTCTGTTTTTATTGCATATATCGACGTTTCAGCAGGATTAGAGCGGTTTTACGTGTACATTTTCCATAGGTAATATAAACAGAAAATCAGGAACATTTTAATTAATGCTGATGAAAACACACTGTTTTTTATCATTCGTATTGAAAACAACATTGTCATATATCTTTTCTTGGATCTAAATAATACGAAACCTCGCTCTATGATTTGAAGTTAAAATCCTCAAATATTGTATAATAGTAACTTTTTCACGTTAATCATGTAGTTTGATATTACGTAAATATATTCATTTTTACCAATATTTCGATACTATTTCATGTAGTATCACGATATGTGATTTGGCCTTCAAATCTCAGAATGTCGCATAATATTGCATTTTAAGCAAGTTTTCTTGCATTTTGTTTCGTACGAAAAATCATCGAATTTAGCAATATTTTGACGTTTATCATCCGCTTTTCCTCTATGTGATTTAAACAAAATATCATCGAATTAGGCAATATTTTGCCGTTTTTCCACGTTTTTGTGAATTTTCAGTTTATGGGTATAATTCATTATATATACGATAAAAATGACGCAAACACATAATTGATTAGATAATAACCTTAAATACTTCATTTTCAATCAACTATTTGTTTCTCGTTATAATACTGAGTAAGATATTGAAAAAGGGAGAAGTTCTGTTTTTATTGCATATATCGACGTTTCAGCAGGATTAGAGCGGTTTTACGTGTACATTTTCAATAATAATATAATATATTAATATAAACAGAAAAAATATAATATTTTATATAAAATATAAACATATAATATAAACAGAATCAGGTAATAAACAGGTAATAAACAGGTAATATATAACAGGTATAAACAGGTAATATAAACAGAAAATCGGGAACATTTTAGTTAATTCTAATGAAATCACACTGATTTTTATCTTTTGAATTGGAAACAACATTATCATATGTCTTTTCTTGGATCTAAATAATACGAAACCTCGCTCTATGATTTACAGTTAAAATCCTCAAATATTGTATAATAGTGACTTTTTCACGTTAATCATGTAGTTTGATATTACGTAAATATATTCATTTTTACCAATATTTCGATACTATTTTATGTAGTATCACGATATGTGATTTGGCCTTCAAATCTCAGAATGTCGCATAATATTGCATTTTAAGCAAGTTTTCTTGCATTTTGTTTCTTACGAAAAATCATCGAATTTAGCAATATTTTGACATTTATCATCCCCTTTTCCTTTATGTGATTTAAACAAAATATCATCAAATTAAGCAATATTTTGCCGTTTGCCAAGTTTTTGTGAATTTTCAATTAATGTGTATTAATTCATTATACATACGATAAAAATGATGCAAACACATAATTGATTAGATAATAACCTTAAATACTTCATTTTCAATCAACTATTTGTTTCTCGTTATAATACTGAGTAAGATATTGAAAAGGGGAGAAGTTCTGTTTTTATTGCATATATCGACGTTTCAGCAGGATTAGAGCGGTTTTACGTGTACATTTTCCATAGGTAATATAAACAGAAAATCAGGAACATTTTAGTTAATGCTATTGAAAACACATTGATTTTTATCTTTTGAATTGGAAACAACATTGTCATGTCTTTTCTTAGATCTAAATAATACGAAACCTCGCTCTATGATTTGAAGTTAAAATCCTCATATATGGTAAAATAGTGACTTTTTTCATGTAGTGTGATTTTACGTAAATATATACGTTTTTACCAATATTTCGATACTATTTCATGTAGTATCACGATATGTGATTTGGGCTTCATATCTCAGAATTTCGCATAATATTGCATTTTAAGCAAGTTTTCTTGCATTTTGTTTCGTACGAAAAATCATCGAATTTAGCAATATTTTGACGTTTATCATCTCCTTTTCCTTTATGTCATTTAAACAAAATATCATCGAATTAGGCAATATTTTGCCGTTTTTCCACGCTTTTGTGAATTTTCAGTCTACGGATATTAATTCATTATATATACAATAAAAATGATGCAAACACATAATTGATTAGATAATAACCTTAAATACTTCATTTTCAATCATCTATTTGTTTCTCGTTAAAATACTGTGTAAGATATTGAAAAGGGGATAAGTTCGTTTTTTATTGCATATATCGACGTTTCAGCCGGATTAGAGCGGTTTTACGTGTACATCTTCCATCGGTAATATAAACGGAAAATCAAGAACATTTTAGTTAATGCTAATGAAAACACATTGTTTTTTATCATTTGTATTGAAAACAACATTGTCATATATCTTTTCTTGGATCTAAATAATACGAAACCTCGCTCTATGATTTGAAGTTAAAATCTTTAAATATTGTATAATAGTGACTTTTTCACGTTAATCATGTAGTTTGATATTACGTAAATATATTCATTTTTACCAATATTTCGATACTATTTCATGTAGTATCACGATATGTGATTTGGCCTTCAAATCTCAGAATGTCGCATAATATTGCATTTTAAGCAAGTTTTCTTGCATTTTGTTTCGTACGAAAAATCATCGAATTTAGCAATATTTTGACGTTTATCATCCGCTTTTCCTCTATGTGTTTTAAACAAAATATCATCGAATTACGCAATATTTTGCCGTTTTTTCCACGTTTTTGTGAATTTTCAGTTGATGGGTTTAATTCATTAAATATACGATAAAAATGATGCAAACACATAATTGATTAGATAATAACCTTAAATACTTCATTTTCAATCAACTATTTGTTTCTCGTTATAATACTGAGTAAGATATTGAAAAAGGGAAAAGTTCTGTTTTTATTGCATATATCGACGTTTCAGCAGGATTAGAGCGATTTTACGTGTACATTTTCCATAGGTAATATAAACAGAAAATCGGGAACATTTTAGTTAATTCCAATGAAAACACATTGATTTTTATCTTTTGAATTGGAAACAACATTGTCATATGTCTTTTCTTGGATCTAAATAATACGAAACCTCGCTCTATGATTTACAGTTAAAATCCTCATATATGGTAATATAGTGACTTTTTTCACGTTTTTCATGTAGTGAGATTTTACGTAAATATATACGTTTTTACCAATATTTCGATACTATTTCATGTAGTATCACGATATGTGATTTGGCCTTTAAATCTCAGAATGTCGCATAATATTGCATTTTAAGCAAGTTTTCTTGCATTTTGTTTCGTACGAAAAATCATTGAATTTAGCAATATTTTGACGTTTATCATCCACTTTTCCTCCCTGTGATTTAAACAAAATATCATCGAATTAGGCAATATTTTGCCGTTTTTCCACGTTTTTGTGAATTTTCAGTTTATGGGTATTAATTCATTATATATACGATAAAAATGATGCAAACAAATAATTGGTTAGATAATAACCTTAAATACTTCATTTTCAATCATCTGTTTGTTTCTCGTTAAAATACTGTGTAAGATATTGAAAAGGGGAGAAGTTCCGTTTTTATTGCATATATCAACGTTTCAGCCGGATTAGAGCGGTTTTACGTGTACATCTTCCATCGGTAATATAAACGGAAAATCAAGAACATTTTAATTAATGCTGATGAAAACACATTATTTTTTATCATTCGTATTGAAAACAACATTGTCATATATCTTTTCTTGGATCTAAATAATACGAAACCTCGCTCTATGATTTGAAGTTAAAATCCTCAAATATTGTATAATAACTTTTTCACGTTAATCATGTAGTTTGATATTACGTAAATATATTCATTTTTACCAATATTTCGATACTATTTCATGTAGTATCACGATATGTGATTTGGGCTTCATATCTCAGAATTTCGCATAATATTGCATTTTAAGCAAGTTTTCTTGCATTTTGTTTCGTACGAAAAATCATCGAATTTAGCAATATTTTGACGTTTATCATCTCCTTTTCCTTTATGTGATTTAAACAAAATATCATCGAATTAGGCCGTTTTCCACGTTATTGTGAATTTTCAGTTTATTGTTATTAATTCATTAAATATACGATTAAAATTATGCAAACACATAATTGATCAGAAAATAACCTTAAATACTTTATTTTCAATCATCTATTTGTTTCTCGTAAAATACTGAGTAAAATATTGAAAAGGGGAGAAGTTCCGTTTATATTGCATATATCGACGTTTCAGCCGGATTAGAACGGTTTTACGTGTATATCTTCCATCGGTAATATAAACCAAAAATCAGGAACATTTTAGTTAATTTTAATGAAAACATATTGATTTTTATCATTTGTTTTGAAAGCAACATCTTTATACGTCTTTTCAAGGGTCTAAAAAATACGAAACTTCGCTCCATGATTCGAAGTTAAAATCCTCAAATTTGGTATAATAATGACCTTTTTCACGTTTTTCATTTAGTTTGATATTACGTAGATATATTCATTTTTATCAATATTTCGATACTATTACATGTAGTATCACGATATGTGATTTGGCCTTCAAATCTCAGATTTTCGCATAATATTGCATTTTAAGCAAGTTTTCTTACATTTTGTTTCGTACTAGAAATCATCGAATTCAGCAATATTTTGACGTTTATCATCCCGTTTCCTTTATGTGATATAAACAAAACATCATCGAATTAGGCAATATTTTGCTGTTTTTCTACGTTTTGTGAATTTTCAGTTTATTGCTATTAATTCATAAAATATACGATAAAAATGATGCAAACACATAATTGATTAGAAATTAAACTTAAACACTTTATTTTTAATCAACTATTTGTTTCTCGTTAAAATACTGAGTAAGATATTGGAAAGGGGAGAATTTCTGTTTTTATTGCATATATCGACGTTTGAGCCGGCGTAGAACGGTTTTACGTGTACATTTTCCATCGGTAATATAAACCGAAAATCAGGAACATTTTAGTTAATTTTAATGAAAACACATTGATTTTTGTCATTTGTATTGGAAGCAACATCTTTATACTTCTTTTCTAGGGCCTAAAAAACATGAAACGTCGCTTTATGATTCGACGTTAAAATACTCAAATTTGGTATAATAATGACTTTTTTCACGTTTTTCATGTAGTTTGATATTACGTAAATATATTCATTTTTACCAATATTTCCATACTATTTCATGTAGTATCACGATATGTGATTTGGCCTACAAATCTCAGATTTTCGCATAATATTGCATGTTAAGCAAGTTTTCTTGCATTTTGTTTCGTATTAAAAATCATCGAATTCAGCAATATTTTGACAGTTATCATCCCCTTTTCCTTTATGTGATATAAACAAAATATCATCGAATTAGGCAATATTTTGCTGTTTTTCCAAGTTTTTGTGAGTTTTCAGTTTATTGCAAATAATTCATTAAATATACGATAAAAATGATGCAAACACATAATTGATTAGAAATTAACCTTAAACACTTCATTTTCAATCAACTATTTGTTTCTCGTTAAAATACTGAGTAAGATATTGGAAAGGGGAGAAGTTCTGTTTTTAATGCATATATCGACGTTTCAGCCGGATTAGAGCGGTTTTACGTGTACATCTTCCATCGGTAATATAAACGGAAAATCTGGAACATTTTAGTTAATTCTAATGAAAACACTGATTTTTATCATTTGTATTTGAAACAACATTGTCACACGTCTTTTTTGGGTCTAAATAATACGAAACCTCGCTCTATGATTTGAAGTAAAAATCCTCATATATGGTAATATAGTGACTTTTTACACGTTATTCATGTAGTGTGATTTTACGTATATATATTCGATTTTACCAATAATTCGATACTACTTCATGTTTACTCACGATATGTGATTTCGCCTGCAAATCTCAGAATTTCGCAAATTTTGCATTTTTAAGCAAGTTTTCTTGCATTTTGTTTTGCACTAAAAATCGTCGAATTTAGCAACATTTTAACCTTTATCATACCCGTTTCCTCTATGTGATTTAAACAAAATATCATCGAATTAGGCCGTTTTCCACGTTATTGTGAATTTTCAGTTTATTGTTATTAATTCATTATATATACGATAAAAATGATGCAAACAAATAATTGGTTAGATAATAACCTTAAATACTTCATTTTCAATCATCTGTTTGTTTCTCGTTAAAATACTGTGTAAGATATTGAAAAGGGGAGAAGTTCAGTTTTTATTGCATATATCAACGTTTCAGCCGGATTAGAGCGGTTTTACGTGTACATCTTCTATCGGTAATATAAACGGAAAATCAAGAACATTTAAATTAATGCTGATGAAAACACATTGTTTTTGATCATTCGTATTGAAAACAACATTGTCATTTCTTGGATCTAAATAATACGAAACCTCGCTCTATGATTTGAAGTTAAAATCCTCAAATATTGTATAATAGTAACTTTTTCACGTTAATCATGTAGTTTGATATTACGTAAATATATTCATTTTTACCAATATTTCGATACTATTTCATGTAGTATCACGATATGTGATTTGGCCTTCAAATCTCAGAATGTCGCATAATATTGCATTTTAAGCAAGTTTTCTTGCATTTTGTTTCGTACGAAAAATCATCGAATTTAGCAATATTTTGACGTTTATCATCCGCTTTTCCTCTATGTGATTTAAACAAAATATCATCGAATTAGGCAATATTTTGCAGTTTTTCCACGTTATTGTGAATTTTCAGTTTATGGGTATAATTCATTATATATACGACAAAAATGATGCAAACACATTGATGTGTTTTCATTAGAATTTACTAAAATGTTCCCGATTTTCTGTTTATATTACCTATGGAAAATGTACACGTAAAACCGCTCTAATCCTGCTGAAACGTCGATATATGCAATAAAAACAGAACTTCTCCCTTTTTCAATATCTTACTCAGTATTATAACGAGAAACAAATAGTTGATTGAAAATGAAGTATTTAAGGTTATTATCTAATCAATTATGTGTTTGCATCATTTTTATCGTATATATAATGAATTAAACCCATAAACTGAAAATTCACAAAAACGTGGAAAAACGGCAAAATATTGCCTAATTCGATGATATTTTGTTTAAATCACATGGAGGAAAAGCGGATGATAAACGTCAAAATATTGCTAAATTCGATGATTTTTCGTACGAAACAAAATGCAAGAAAACTTGCTTAAAATGCAATATTATGCGAAATTCTGAGATATGAAGCCCAAATCACATATCGTGATACTACATGAAATAGTATCGAAATATTGGTAAAAACTTATATATTTACGTAAAATCACACTACATGAAAAAAGTCACTATTTTACCATATATGAGGATTTTAACTTCAAATCATAGAGCGAGGTTTCGTATTATTTAGATCCAAGAAAAGACATGACAATGTTGTTTCCAATTCAAAAGATAAAAATCAATGTGTTTTCAATAGCATTAACTAAAATGTTCCTGATTTTCTGTTTATATTACCTATGGAAAATGTACACGTAAAACCGCTCTAATCCTGCTGAAACGTCAATATATGCAATAAAAACAGAACTTCTCCCCTTTCAATATCTTACTCAGTATTATAACGAGAAACAAATAGTTGATTGAAAATGAAGTATTTAAGGTTATTATCTAATCAATTGTGTGTTTGCATCATTTTTATCGTATATATAATGAATTAAACCCATAAACTGAAAATTCACAAAAACGTGGAAAAACGGCAAAATATTGCCTAATTCGATGATATTTTGTTTAAATCACATAGAGGAAAAGCGGATGATAAACGTCAAAATATTGCTAAATTCGATGATTTTTCGTACGAAACAAAATGCAAGAAAACTTGCTTAAAATGCAATATTATGCGACATTCTGAGATTTGAAGGCCAAATCACATATCGTGATACTTCATAAAAATAGTATCGAAATATTGGAAAAATGAATATCAAACGTAATATCAAACTACATGATTAACGTGAAAAAGTCACTATTATACAATATTTAAAGATTTTAACTTCAAATCATAGAGCGAGGTTTCGAATTATTTAGATCCAAGAAAAGATATATGACAATGTTGTTTTCAATACAAATGATAAAAAACAATGTGTTTTCATCAGCATTAATTAAAATGTTCCTGATTTTCTGTTTATATTACCTATGGAAAATGTACACGTAAAACCGCTCTAATCCTGCTGAAACGTCGATATATGCAATAAAAACAACTTCTCCCTTTTCAATATCTTACGCAGTATTTTAACGAGAAACAAATAGATGATTGAAAATGAAGTATTTAAGGTTATTATCTAATCAATTATGTGTTTGCATCATTTTTATCGTATATATAATGAATTAATATTCATAGACTGAAAATTCACAAAAACGTGGAAAAACGCCAAAATATTGCCTAATTCGATGATATTTTGTTTAAATGACATAAAGGAAAAGGAGATGATAAACGTCAAAATATTGCTAAATTCGATGACTTTTCGTACGAAACAAAATGCAAGAAAACTTGCTTAAAATGCAATATTATGCGAAATTCTGAGATATGAAGCCCAAATCACATATCGTGATACTACATGAAATAGTATCGAAATATTGGTAAAAACGTATATATTTACGTAAAATCACACTACATGAAAAAAGTCACTATTTTACCATATATGAGGATTTTAACTTCAAATCATAGAGCGAGGTTTCGTATTATTTAGATCCAAGAAAAGACATGACAATGTTGTTTCCAATTCAAAAGATAAAAATCAATGTGTTTTTAATAGCATTAACTAAAATGTTCCTGATTTTCTGTTTATATTACCTATGGAAAATGTACACGTAAAACCGCTCTAATCCTGCTGAAACGTCGATATATGCAATAAAAACAGAACTTCTCCCCTTTTCAATATCTTACTCAGTATTATAACGAGAAACAAATAGTTGATTGAAAATGAATTATTTAAGGTTATTATCTAATCAATTATGTGTTTGCATCATTTTTATCGTATGTATAATGAATTAATACACATTAATTGAAAATTCACAAAAACGTGGAAAACGGCAAAATATTGATTAATTTGATGATATTTTGTTTAAATCACATAGAGGAAAAGCGGATGATAAACGTCAAAATATTGCTAAATTCGATGATTTTTCGTACGAAACAAAATGCAAGAAAACTTGCTTAAAATGCAATATTATGCGACATTCTGAGATTTGAAGGCCAAATCACATATCGTGATACTACATGAAATAGTATCGAAATATTGGTAAAAATGAATATATTTACGTAATATCAAACTACATGATTAACGTGAAAAAGTCACTATTATACAATATTTAAAGATTTTAACTTCAAATCATAGAGCGAGGTTTCGTATTATTTAGATCCAAGAAAAGATATATGACAATGTTGTTTTCAATACAAATGATAAAAAACAATGCGTTTTCATTAGCATTAACTAAAATGTTCTTGATTTTCCGTTTATATTACCGATAGAAGATGTACACGTAAAACCGCTCTAATCCGGCTGAAACGTCGATATATGCAATAAAAACCGAACTTATCCCCTTTTCAATATCTTACACAGTATTTTAACGAGAAATAAATAGATGATTGAAAATGAAGTATTTAAGGTTATTATCTAATCAATTATGTGTTTGCATCATTTTTATCGTATATATAATGAATTAATATCCATAGACTGAAAATTCACAAAAGCGTGGAAAAACGGCAAAATATTGCCTAATTCGATGATATTTTGATTAAATGACATAAAGAAAAAGGAGATGATAAACGTCAAAATATTGCTAAATTCGATGATTTTTCGTACGAAACAAAATGCAAGAAAACTTGCTTAAAATGCAATATTATGCGAAATTCTGAGATATGAAGCCCAAATCACATATCGTGATACTACATAAAATAGTATCGAAATATTGGTAAAAATGAATATATTTACGTAATATCAAACTACATGATTAACGTGAAAAAGTCACTATTATACAATATTTGAGGATTTTAACTTCAAATCATAGAGCGAGGTTTCGTATTATTTAGATCCAAGAAAAGATATATGACAATGTTGTTTTCAATATAAATGATAAAAAACAATGTGTTTTCATCAGCATTAATTAAAATGTTCTTGATTTTCCGTTTATATTACCGATGGAAGATGTACACGTAAAACCGCTCTAATCCGGCTGAAACGTCGATATATGCAATAAAAACTGAACTTCTACCCTTTTCAATATCTTACACAGTATTTTAACGAGAAACAAACAGATGATTGAAAATGAAGTATTTAAGGTTATTATCTAACCAATTATTTGTTTGCATCATTTTTATCGTATATATAATGAATTAATACCCATAAACTGAAAATTCACAAAAGCGTGGAAAAACGGCAAAATATTGCCTAATTCGATGATATTTTGTTTAAATCACAGAGAGGAAAAGTGGATGATAAACGTCAAAATATTGCTAAATTCAATGATTTTTCGTACGAAACAAAATGCAAGAAAACTTGCTTAAAATGCAATATTATGCGACATTCTGAGATTTGAAGGCCAAATCACATATCGTGATACTACATGAAATAGTATCGAAATATTGGTAAAAACGTATATATTTACGTAAAATCCCACTATATGAAAAACGTGAAAAAAGTCACTATATTACCATATATGAGGATTTTAACTGTAAATCATAGAGCGAGGTTTCGTATTATTTAGATCCAAGAAAAGACATATGACAATGTTGTTTCCAATTCAAAAGATAAAAATCAATGTGTTTTCAATAGCATTAACTAAAATGTTCCTGATTTTCTGTTTATATTACCTATGGAAAATGTACACGTAAAACCGCTCTAATCCTGCTGAAACGTCGATATATGCATTAAAAACAGAACTTCTCCCCTTTTCAATATCTTACTCAGTATTATAACGAGAAACAAATAGTTGATTGAAAATTAAGTATTTAAGGTTATTATCTAATCAATTATGTGTTTGCATCATTTTTATCGTATGTTTAATGAATTAATACACATTAATTGAAAATTCACAAAAACTTGGAAAACGGCAAAATATTGCTTAATTTGATGATATTTTGTTTAAATCACATAAAGGAAAAGGGGATGATAAATGTCAAAATATTGCTAAATTCGATGATTTTTCGTATGAAACAAAATGCAAGAAAACTTGCTTAAAATGCAATATTTTGCGACATTCTGAGATTTGTCGCAAAATTTACCTATGGAAAATGTACACGTAAAACCGCTCTAATCCTGCTGAAACGTCGATATATGCAATAAAAACTGAACTTCTCCCCTTTTCAATATCTTACACAGTATTTTAACGAGAAACAAACAGATGATTGAAAATGAAGTATTTAAGGTTATTATCTAACCAATTATTTGTTTGCATCATTTTTATCGTATATATAATGAATTAATACCCATAAACTGAAAATTTACAAAAGCGTGGAAAAACGGCAAAATATTGCCTAATTCGATGATATTTTGTTTAAATCACAGAGAGGAAAAGTGGATGATAAACGTCAAAATATTGCTAAATTCAATGATTTTTCGTACGAAACAAAATGCAAGAAAACTTGCTTAAAATGCAATATTATGCGACATTCTGAGATTTGAAGGCCAAATCACATATCGTGATACTACATGAAATAGTATCGAAATATTGGTAAAAACGTATATATTTACGTAAAATCCCACTATATGAAAAACGTGAAAAAAGTCACTATATTACCATATATGAGGATTTTAACTGTAAATCATAGAGCGAGGTTTCGTATTATTTAGATCCAAGAAAAGACATATGACAATGTTGTTTCCAATTCAAAAGATAAAAATCAATGTGTTTTCAATAGCATTAACTAAAATGTTCCTGATTTTCTGTTTATATTACCTATGGAAAATGTACACGTAAAACCGCTCTAATCCTGCTGAAACGTCGATATATGCATTAAAAACAGAACTTCTCCCCTTTTCAATATCTTACTCAGTATTATAACGAGAAACAAATAGTTGATTGAAAATGAATTATTTAAGGTTATTATCTAATCAATTATGTGTTTGCATCATTTTTATCGTATGTATAATGAATTAATACACATTAATTGAAAATTCACAAAAACGTGGAAAACGGCAAAATATTGATTAATTTGATGATATTTTGTTTAAATCACATAGAGGAAAAGCGGATGATAAACGTCAAAATATTGCTAAATTCGATGATTTTTCGTACGAAACAAAATGCAAGAAAACTTGCTTAAAATGCAATATTATGCGACATTCTGAGATTTGAAGGCCAAATCACATATCGTGATACTACATGAAATAGTATCGAAATATTGGTAAAAATGAATATATTTACGTAATATCAAACTACATGATTAACGTGAAAAAGTCACTATTATACAATATTTAAAGATTTTAACTTCAAATCATAGAGCGAGGTTTCGTATTATTTAGATCCAAGAAAAGATATATGACAATGTTGTTTTCAATACAAATGATAAAAAACAATGCGTTTTCATTAGCATTAACTAAAATGTTCTTGATTTTCCGTTTATATTACCGATAGAAGATGTACACGTAAAACCGCTCTAATCCGGCTGAAACGTCGATATATGCAATAAAAACCGAACTTATCCCCTTTTCAATATCTTACACAGTATTTTAACGAGAAATAAATAGATGATTGAAAATGAAGTATTTAAGGTTATTATCTAATCAATTATGTGTTTGCATCATTTTTATCGTATATATAATGAATTAATATCCATAGACTGAAAATTCACAAAAGCGTGGAAAAACGGCAAAATATTGCCTAATTCGATGATATTTTGATTAAATGACATAAAGAAAAAGGAGATGATAAACGTCAAAATATTGCTAAATTCGATGATTTTTCGTACGAAACAAAATGCAAGAAAACTTGCTTAAAATGCAATATTATGCGAAATTCTGAGATATGAAGCCCAAATCACATATCGTGATACTGCATGAAATAGTATCGAAATATTGGTAAAAACGTATATATTTACGTAAAATCACACTACATGAAAAAAGTCACTATTTTATCATATATGAGGATTTTAACTTCAAATCATAGAGCGAGGTTTCGTATTATTTAGATCCAAGAAAACACATGACAATGTTGTTTCCAATTCAAAAGATAAAAATCAATGTGTTTTCAATAGCATTAACTAAAATGTTCCTGATTTTCTGTTTATATTACCTATGGAAAATGTACACGTAAAACCGCTCTAATCCTGCTGAAACGTCGATATATGCATTAAAAACAGAACTTCTCCCCTTTTCAATATCTTACTCAGTATTATAACGAGAAACAAATAGTTGATTGAAAATTAAGTATTTAAGGTTATTATCTAATCAATTATGTGTTTGCATCATTTTTATCGTATGTATAATGAATTAATAGACATTAATTGAAAATTCACAAAAACTTGGAAAACGGCAAAATATTGCTTAATTTGATGATATTTTGTTTAAATCACATAAAGGAAAAGGGGATGATAAATGTCAAAATATTGCTAAATTCGATGATTTTTCGTATGAAACAAAATGCAAGAAAACTTGCTTAAAATGCAATATTTTGCGACATTCTGAGATTTGAAGGCCAAATCACATATCGTGATACTACATAAAATAGTATCGAAATATTGGTAAAAATGAATATATTTACGTAATATCAAACTACATGATTAACGTGAAAAAGTCACTATTATACAATATTTGAGGATTTTAACTTCAAATCATAGAGCGAGGTTTCGTATTATTTAGATCCAAGAAAAGATATATGACAATGTTGTTTTCAATATAAATGATAAAAAACAATGTGTTTTCATCAGCATTAATTAAAATGTTCTTGATTTTCCGTTTATATTACCGATGGAAGATGTACACGTAAAACCGCTCTAATCCGGCTGAAACGTCGATATATGCAATAAAAACTGAACTTCTACCCTTTTCAATATCTTACACAGTATTTTAACGAGAAACAAACAGATGATTGAAAATGAAGTATTTAAGGTTATTATCTAACCAATTATTTGTTTGCATCATTTTTATCGTATATATAATGAATTAATACCCATAAACTGAAAATTCACAAAAGCGTGGAAAAACGGCAAAATATTGCCTAATTCGATGATATTTTGTTTAAATCACAGAGAGGAAAAGTGGATGATAAACGTCAAAATATTGCTAAATTCAATGATTTTTCGTACGAAACAAAATGCAAGAAAACTTGCTTAAAATGCAATATTATGCGACATTCTGAGATTTGAAGGCCAAATCACATATCGTGATACTACATGAAATAGTATCGAAATATTGGTAAAAACGTATATATTTACGTAAAATCCCACTATATGAAAAACGTGAAAAAAGTCACTATATTACCATATATGAGGATTTTAACTGTAAATCATAGAGCGAGGTTTCGTATTATTTAGATCCAAGAAAAGACATATGACAATGTTGTTTCCAATTCAAAAGATAAAAATCAATGTGTTTTCAATAGCATTAACTAAAATGTTCCTGATTTTCTGTTTATATTACCTATGGAAAATGTACACGTAAAACCGCTCTAATCCTGCTGAAACGTCGATATATGCATTAAAAACAGAACTTCTCCCCTTTTCAATATCTTACTCAGTATTATAACGAGAAACAAATAGTTGATTGAAAATTAAGTATTTAAGGTTATTATCTAATCAATTATGTGTTTGCATCATTTTTATCGTATGTTTAATGAATTAATACACATTAATTGAAAATTCACAAAAACTTGGAAAACGGCAAAATATTGCTTAATTTGATGATATTTTGTTTAAATCACATAAAGGAAAAGGGGATGATAAATGTCAAAATATTGCTAAATTCGATGATTTTTCGTATGAAACAAAATGCAAGAAAACTTGCTTAAAATGCAATATTTTGCGACATTCTGAGATTTGTCGCAAAATTTACCTATGGAAAATGTACACGTAAAACCGCTCTAATCCTGCTGAAACGTCGATATATGCAATAAAAACTGAACTTCTCCCCTTTTCAATATCTTACACAGTATTTTAACGAGAAACAAACAGATGATTGAAAATGAAGTATTTAAGGTTATTATCTAACCAATTATTTGTTTGCATCATTTTTATCGTATATATAATGAATTAATACCCATAAACTGAAAATTCACAAAAGCGTGGAAAAACGGAAAATATTGCCTAATTCGATGATATTTTGTTTAAATCACAGGGAGGAAAAGTGGATGATAAACGTCAAAATATTGCTAAATTCAATGATTTTTCGTACGAAACAAAATGCAAGAAAACTTGCTTAAAATGCAATATTATGCGACATTCTGAGATTTGAAGGCCAAATCACATATCGTGATACTACATGAAATAGTATCGAAATATTGGTAAGAATGAATATATTTACGTAATATCAAACTACATGATTAACGTGAAAGTCACTATTATACAATATTTAAAGATTTTAACTTCAAATCATAGAGCGAGGTTTCGTATTATTTAGATCCAAGAAAAGATATATGACAATGTTGTTTTCAATACAAATGATAAAAAACAATGTGTTTTCATTAGCATTAACTAAAATGTTTTTGATTTTCCGTTTATATTACCGATGGAAGATGTACACGTAAAACCGCTCTAATCCGGCTGAAACGTCGATATATGCAATAAAAACCGAACTTATCCCCTTTTCAATATCTTACACAGTATTTTTAACGAGAAACAAATAGATGATTAAAAATGAAGTATTTAAGGTTATTATCTAATCAATTATGTGTTTGCATCCTTTTTATCGTATATATAATGAATTAATATCCATAGACTGAAAATTCACAAAAGCGTGGAAAAACGGCAAAATATTGCCTAATTCGATGATATTTTGTTTAAATGACATAAAGGAAAAGGAGATGATAAACGTCAAAATATTGCTATATTCGATGATTTTTCGTACGAAAGAAAATGCAAGAAAACTTGCTTAAAATGCAATATTATGCGAAATTCTGAGATATGAACCCCAAATCACATATCGTGATGCTACATGAAATAGTATCGAAATATTGGTAAAAACGTATATATTTACGTAAAATCACACTACATGAAAAAAGTCACTATTTTACCATATATGAGGATTTTAACTTCAAATCATAGAGCGAGGTTTCGTATTATTTAGATCCAAGAAAAGACATGACAATGTTGTTTCCAATTCAAAAGATAAAAATCAATGTGTTTTTAATAGCATTAACTAAAATGTTCCTGATTTTCTGTTTTTATTACCTATGGAAAATGTACACGTAAAACCGCTCTAATCCTGCTGAAACGTCGATATATGCAATAAAAACAGAACTTCTGCCCTTTTCAATATCTTACTCAGTATTATAACGAGAAACAAATAGTTGATTGAAAATGAAGTATTTAAGGTTATTATCTAATCAATTATGTGTTTGCATCATTTTTATCGTATATATAATGAATTAATATCCATAGACTGAAAATTCACAAAAGCGTGGAAAAACGGCAAAATATTGCCTAATTCGATGATATTTTGTTTAAATGACATAAAGGAAAAGGAGATGATAAACGTCAAAATATTGCTAAATTCGATGATTTTTTGTACGAAAGAAAATGCAAGAAAACTTGCTTAAAATGCAATATTATGCGAAATTCTGATATATGAAGCCCAAATCACATATCGTGATACTACATGAAATAGTATCGAAATATTGGTAAAAACGAATATATTTACGTAAAATCACACTACATGAAAAAAGTCACTATTTTACCATATATGAGGATTTTAACTTCAAATCATAGAGCGAGGTTTCGTATTATTTAGATCCAAGAAAAGACATGACAATGTTGTTTCAAATTCAAAAGATAAAAATCAATGTGTTTTCAATAGCATTCACTAAAATGTTCCTGATTTTCTGTTTATATTACCTATGGAAAATGTACACGTAAAACCGCTCTAATCCTGATGAAAGGTCGATATATGCAATAAAAACAGAACTTCTCCCCTTTTCAATATCTTACACAGTATTTTAACGAGAAACAAACAGATGATTGAAAATGAAGTATTTAAGGTTATTATCTAACCAATTATTTGTTTGCATCATTTTTATCGTATATATAATGAATTAATACCCATAATCGGAAAATTCACATAAACGTGGAAAAACGGCAAAATATTGCCTAATTCGATGATATTTTGTTTAAATCACAGGGAGGAAAAGTGGATGATAAACGTCAAAATATTGCTAAATTCAATGATTTTTCGTACGAAACAAAATGGAAGAAAATTTGCTTAAAAGGCAATATTATGCGACATTGTGAGATTTGAAGGCCAAATCACATATCGTGATACTACATGAAATAGTATCGAAATATTGGTAAAAATGAATATATTTACGTAATATCAAACTATATGATTAACGTGAAAAAGTCACTATTATAAACGGAATTTTATTTGAGGATTTTAACTTCAAATCATAGAGCGAGGTTTCGTATTATTTAAATCCAAGAAAAGACATATGACAATGTTGTTTCCAATACAAATGATAAAAATCAACGTGTTTTCATTAGAATTAACTAAAATGTTCCTGATTTTCCGTTTATCATACCGATGGAAGATGTACACGTAAAACGCTCTATTCCGGCTGAAACGTCGATATATGCAATAAAAACAGAACTTCTCCCCTTTTTAATATCCTACTCAGTATTTTAACGAGAAACAAATAGTTGATTGAAAATGAAGTATTTAAGGTTATTATCTAATCAATTATGTGTTTGCATCATTTTTATCGTATATATAATGAATTAAACCCATAAAATGAAAATTCACAAAAACGTGGAAAAACGGCAAAATATTGCCTAATTCGATGATATTTTGTTTAAATCATATAGAGGAAAAGTGGATGATAAACGTCAAAATATTGCTAAATTCGATGATTTTTCGTACGAAACAAAATGCAAGAAAACTTGCTTAAAATGCAATATTATGCGACATTCTGAGATTTGAAGGCTAAATCACATATCGTGATACTACATGAAATAGTATCGAAATATTGGTAAAAATGAATATATTTACGTAATATCAAACTACATGATTAACGTGAAAAAGTCACTATTATACAATATTTGAGGATTTTAACTTCAAATCATAGAGCGAGGTTTCGTATTATTTAGATCCAAGAAAAGATATATGACAATGTTGTTTTCAATACAAATGATAAAAAACAATGTGTTTTCATTAGCATTAACTAAAATGTTCTTGATTTTCCGTTTATATTACCTATGGAAGATGTACACGTAAAACCGCTCTAATCCGGCTGAAACATCGATATATGCAATAAAAACTGAACTTCTCCCCTTTTCAATATCTTACACAGTATTTTAACGAGAAACAAACAGATGATTGAAAATGAAGTATGTAAGGTTATTATCTAATCAATTATGTGTTTGCATCATTTTTATCGTATGTATAATGAATTAATACCCATAAACTGAAAATTCACAAAAGCGTGGAAAAACGGCAAAATATTGCTTAATTTGATGATATTTTGTTTAAATCACATAAAGGAAAAGGGGATGATAAATGTCAAAATATTGCTAAATTCGATGATTTTTCGTACGAAACAAAATGCAAGAAAACTTGCTTAAAATGCAATATTATGCGACATTCTGAGATTTGAAGGCCAAATCACATATCGTGATACTACATGAAATAGTATCGAAATATTGGTAAAAACGTATATATTTACGTAAAATCCCACTATATGAAAAACGTGAAAAAAGTCACTATATTACCATATATGAGGATTTTAACTGTAAATCATAGAGCGAGGTTTCGTATTATTTAGATCCAAGAAAAGACATATGACAATGTTGTTTCCAATTCAAAAGATAAAAATCAATGTGTTTTCATTAGAATTAACTAAAATGTTCTTGATTTTCCGTTTATATTACCTATGGAAGATGTACACGTAAAACCGCTCTAATCCGGCTGAAACGTCGATATATGCAATAAAAACTGAACTTCTCCCCTTTTCAATATCTTACACAGTATTTTAACGAGAAACAAACAGATGATTGAAAATGAAGTATGTAAGGTTATTATCTAATCAATTATGTGTTTGCATCATTTTTATCGTATGTATAATGAATTAATACCCATAAACTGAAAATTCACAAAAGCGTGGAAAAACGGCAAAATATTGCTTAATTTGATGATATTTTGTTTAAATCACATAAAGGAAAAGGGGATGATAAATGTCAAAATATTGCTAAATTCGATGATTTTTCGTACGAAACAAAATGCAAGAAAACTTGCTTAAAATGCAATATTATGCGACATTCTGAGATTTGAAGGCCAAATCACATATCGTGATACTACATGAAATAGTATCGAAATATTGGTAAAAACGTATATATTTACGTAAAATCACACTACATGAAAAAAGTCACTATTTTACCATATATGAGGATTTTAACTTCAAATCATAGAGCGAGGTTTCGTATTATTTAGATCCAAGAAAAGATATATGACAATGTTGTTTTCAATACAAATGATAAAAAACAATGTGTTTTCATTAGCATTAACTAAAATGTTCTTGATTTTCCGTTTATATTACCGATGGAAGATGTACACGTAAAACGCTCTAATCCGGCTGAAACGTCGATATATGCAATAAAAACAGAACTTCTCCCCTTTTTAATATCTTACTCAGTATTATAACGAGAAACAAATAGTTGATTGAAAATGAAGTATTTAAGGTTATTATCTAATCAATTATGTGTTTGCATCATTTTTATCGTATGTAAAATGAATTAATACACATTAATTGAAAATTCACAAAAACGTGGAAAACGGCAAAATATTGCTTAATTTGATGATATTTTGTTTAAATCACATAGAGGAAAAACGGATGATAAACGTCAAAATATTGCTAAATTCGATGATTTTTCGTACGAAACAAAATGCAAGAAAACTTGCTTAAAATGCAATTTTATGCGACATTCTGAGATTTGAAGGCCAAATCACATATCGTGATACTACATGAAATAGTATCGAAATATTGGTAAAAATGAATATATTTACGTAATATCAAACTACATGATTAACGTGAAAAAGTCACTATTATACAATATTTAAAGATTTTAACTTCAAATCATAGAGCGAGGTTTCGTATTATTTAGATCCAAGAAAAGATATATGACAATGTTGTTTTCAATACAAATGATAAAAAACAATGTGTTTTCATTAGCATTAACTAAAATGTTTTTGATTTTCCGTTTATATTACCGATGGAAGATGTACACGTAAAACCGCTCTAATCCGGCTGAAACGTCGATATATGCAATAAAAACCGAACTTATCCCCTTTTCAATATCTTACACAGTATTTTAACGAGAAACAAATAGATGATTAAAAATGAAGTATTTAAGGTTATTATCTAATCAATTATGTGTTTGCATCCTTTTTATCGTATATATAATGAATTAATATCCATAGACTGAAAATTCACAAAAGCGTGGAAAAACGGCAAAATATTGCCTAATTCGATGATTTTTCGTACGAAAGAAAATGCAAGAAAACTTGCTTAAAATGCAATATTATGCGAAATTCTGAGATATGAACCCCAAATCACATATCGTGATACTACATGAAATAGTATCGAAATATTGGTAAAAACGTATATATTTACGTAAAATCACACTACATGAAAAAAGTCACTATTTTACCGTATATGAGGATTTTAACTTCAAATCATAGAGCGAGGTTTCATATTATTTAGATCCAAGAAAAGACGTGACAATGTTGTTTCCAATTCAAAAGATAAAAATCAATGTGTTTTCAATAGCATTAACTAAAATGTTCCTGATTTTCTATTTTTATTACCTATGGAAAATGTACACGTAAAACCGCTCTAATCCTGCTGAAACGTCGATATATGCAATAAAAACAGAACTTCTCCCCTTTTCAATATCTTACACAGTATTTTAACGAGAAACAAACAGATGATTGAAAATGAAGTATTTAAGGTTATTATCTAACCAATTATTCGTTTGCATCATTTTTATCGTATATATAATGAATTAATACCCATAATCGGAAAATTCACAAAAACGTGGAAAAACGGCAAAATATTGCCTAATTCGATGATATTTTGTTTAAATCACAGGGAGGAAAAGTGGATGATAAACGTCAAAATATTGCTAAATTCAATGATTTTTCGTACGAAACAAAATGGAAGAAAACTTGCTTAAAATGCAATATTATGCGACATTCTGAGATTTGAAGGCCAAATCACATATCGTGATACTACATGAAATAGTATCGAAATATTGGTAAAAATGAATATATTTACGTAATATCAAACTATATGATTAACGTGAAAAAGTCACTATTATAAACGGAAATTTATTTGAGGATTTTAACGTCAAATCATAGAGCGAGGTTTCGTATTATTTAAATCCAAGAAAAGACATATGACAATGTTGTTTCCAATACAAATGATAAAAATCAACGTGTTTTCATTAGAATTAACTAAAATGTTCCTGATTTTCCGTTTATAATACCGATGGAAGATGTACGCGTAAAACGCTCTATTCCGGCTGAAACGTCGATATATGCATTAAAAACAGAACTTCTCCCCTTTTTAATATCTTACTCAGTATTTTAACGAGAAACAAATAGTTGATTGAAAATGAAGTATTTAAGGTTATTATCTAATCAATTATGTGTTTGCATCATTTTTATCGTATATATAATGAATTAAACCCATAAACTGAAAATTCACAAAAACGTGGAAAAACGGCAAAATATTGCCTAATTCGATGATATTTTGTTTAAATCATATAGAGGAAAAGTGGATGATAAACGTCAAAATATTGCTCAATTCGATGATTTTTCGTACGAAACAAAATGCAAGAAAACTTGCTTAAAATGCAATATTATGCGACATTCTGAGATTTGAAGGCTAAATCACATATCGTGATACTACATGAAATAGTATCGAAATATTGGTAAAAATGAATATATTTACGTAATATCAAACTACATGATTAACGTGAAAAAGTCACTATTATACAATATTTGAGGATTTTAACTTCAAATCATAGAGCGAGGTTTCGTATTATTTAGATCCAAGAAAAGATATATGACAATGTTGTTTTCAATACAAATGATAAAAAACAATGTGTTTTCATTAGCATTAACTAAAATGTTCTTGATTTTCCGTTTATATTACCGATGGAAGATGTACACGTAAAACGCTCTAAACCGGCTGAAACGTCGATATATGCAATAAAAACAGAACTTCTCCCCTTTTTAATATCTTACTCAGTATTTTAACGAGAAACAAATAGTTGATTGAAAATGAAGTATTTAAGGTTATTATCTAATCAATTATGTGTTTGCATCATTTTTATCGTATATATAATAAATTAAACCCATAAACTGAAAATTCACAAAAACGTGGAAAAATGGCAAAATATTGCCTAATTCGATGATATTTTGTTTAAATCACATAGAGGAAAAGTGGATGATAAACGTCAAAATATTGCTAAATTCGATGATTTTTCGTAGGAAACAAAATGCAAGAAAACTTGTTAAAAATGCAATATTATGCGAAATTCTGAGATATGAAGCCCAAATCACATATCGTGATACTACATGAAATAGTATCGAAATATTGGTAAAAACGTATATATTTACGTAAAATCACACTACATGAAAAAAGTCACTATTTTACCATATATGAGGATTTTAACTTCAAATCATAGAGCGAGGTTTCGTATTATTTAGATCCAAGAAAAGATATATGACAATGTTGTTTTCAATACAAATGATAAAAAACAATGTGTTTTCATTAGCATTAACTAAAATGTTCTTGATTTTCCGTTTATATTACCGATGGAAGATGTACACGTAAAACGCTCTAATCCGGCTGAAACGTCGATATATGCAATAAAAACAGAACTTCTCCCCTTTTTAATATCTTACTCAGTATTATAACGAGAAACAAATAGTTGATTGAAAATGAAGTATTTAAGGTTATTATCTAATCAATTATGTGTTTGCATCATTTTTATCGTATGTAAAATGAATTAATACACATTAATTGAAAATTCACAAAAACGTGGAAAACGGCAAAATATTGCTTAATTTGATGATATTTTGTTTAAATCACATAGAGGAAAAACGGATGATAAACGTCAAAATATTGCTAAATTCGATGATTTTTCGTACGAAACAAAATGCAAGAAAACTTGCTTAAAATGCAATTTTATGCGACATTCTGAGATTTGAAGGCCAAATCACATATCGTGATACTACATGAAATAGTATCGAAATATTGGTAAAAATGAATATATTTACGTAATATCAAACTACATGATTAACGTGAAAAAGTCACTATTATACAATATTTAAAGATTTTAACTTCAAATCATAGAGCGAGGTTTCGTATTATTTAGATCCAAGAAAAGATATATGACAATGTTGTTTTCAATACAAATGATAAAAAACAATGTGTTTTCATTAGCATTAACTAAAATGTTTTTGATTTTCCGTTTATATTACCGATGGAAGATGTACACGTAAAACCGCTCTAATCCGGCTGAAACGTCGATATATGCAATAAAAACCGAACTTATCCCCTTTTCAATATCTTACACAGTATTTTAACGAGAAACAAATAGATGATTAAAAATGAAGTATTTAAGGTTATTATCTAATCAATTATGTGTTTGCATCCTTTTTATCGTATATATAATGAATTAATATCCATAGACTGAAAATTCACAAAAGCGTGGAAAAACGGCAAAATATTGCCTAATTCGATGATATTTTGTTTAAATGACATAAAGGAAAAGGAGATGATAAACGTCAAAATATTGCTATATTCGATGATTTTTCGTACGAAAGAAAATGCAAGAAAACTTGCTTAAAATGCAATATTATGCGAAATTCTGAGATATGAACCCCAAATCACATATCGTGATACTACATGAAATAGTATCGAAATATTGGTAAAAACGTATATATTTACGTAAAATCACACTACATGAAAAAAGTCACTATTTTACCATATATGAGGATTTTAACTTCAAATCATAGAGCGAGGTTTCATATTATTTAGATCCAAGAAAAGACGTGACAATGTTGTTTCCAATTCAAAAGATAAAAATCAATGTGTTTTCAATAGCATTAACTAAAATGTTCCTGATTTTCTATTTTTATTACCTATGGAAAATGTACACGTAAAACCGCTCTAATCCTGCTGAAACGTCGATATATGCAATAAAAACAGAACTTCTCCCCTTTTCAATATCTTACACAGTATTTTAACGAGAAACAAACAGATGATTGAAAATGAAGTATTTAAGGTTATTATCTAACCAATTATTCGTTTGCATCATTTTTATCGTATATATAATGAATTAATACCCATAATCGGAAAATTCACAAAAACGTGGAAAAACGGCAAAATATTGCCTAATTCGATGATATTTTGTTTAAATCACAGGGAGGAAAAGTGGATGATAAACGTCAAAATATTGCTAAATTCAATGATTTTTCGTACGAAACAAAATGGAAGCAAACTTGCTTAAAATGCAATATTATGCGACATTCTGAGATTTGAAGGCCAAATCACATATCGTGATACTACATGAAATAGTATCGAAATATTGGTAAAAATGAATATATTTACGTAATATCAAACTATATGATTAACGTGAAAAAGTCACTATTATAAACGGAAATTTATTTGAGGATTTTAACTTCAAATCATAGAGCGAGGTTTCGTATTATTTAAATCCAAGAAAAGACATATGACAATGTTGTTTCCAATACAAATGATAAAAATCAACGTGTTTTCATTAGAATTAACTAAAATGTTCCTGATTTTCCGTTTATAATACCGATGGAAGATGTACGCGTAAAACGCTCTATTCCGGCTGAAACGTCGATATATGCATTAAAAACAGAACTTCTCCCCTTTTTAATATCTTACTCAGTATTTTAACGAGAAACAAATAGTTGATTGAAAATGAAGTATTTAAGGTTATTATCTAATCAATTATGTGTTTGCATCATTTTTATCGTATATATAATGAATTAAACCCATAAACTGAAAATTCACAAAAACGTGGAAAAACGGCAAAATATTGCCTAATTCGATGATATTTTGTTTAAATCATATAGAGGAAAAGTGGATGATAAACGTCAAAATATTGCTCAATTCGATGATTTTTCGTACGAAACAAAATGCAAGAAAACTTGCTTAAAATTCAATATTATGCGACATTCTGAGATTTGAAGGCTAAATCACATATCGTGATACTACATGAAATAGTATCGAAATATTGGTAAAAATGAATATATTTACGTAATATCAAACTACATGATTAACGTGAAAAAGTCACTATTATACAATATTTGAGGATTTTAACTTCAAATCATAGAGCGAGGTTTCGTATTATTTAGATCCAAGAAAAGATATATGACAATGTTGTTTTCAATACAAATGATAAAAAACAATGTGTTTTCATTAGCATTAACTAAAATGTTCTTGATTTTCCGTTTATATTACCGATGGAAGATGTACACGTAAAACGCTCTAAACCGGCTGAAACGTCGATATATGCAATAAAAACAGAACTTCTCCCCTTTTTAATATCTTACTCAGTATTTTAACGAGAAACAAATAGTTGATTGAAAATGAAGTATTTAAGGTTATTATCTAATCAATTATGTGTTTGCATCATTTTTATCGTATATATAATAAATTAAACCCATAAACTGAAAATTCACAAAAACGTGGAAAAATGGCAAAATATTGCCTAATTCGATGATATTTTGTTTAAATCACATAGAGGAAAAGTGGATGATAAACGTCAAAATATTGCTAAATTCGATGATTTTTCGTAGGAAACAAAATGCAAGAAAACTTGTTAAAAATGCAATATTATGCGAAATTCTGAGATATGAAGCCCAAATCACATATCGTGATACTACATGAAATAGTATCGAAATATTGGTAAAAACGTATATATTTACGTAAAATCGCACAACATGAAAAAAGTCACTATTTTACCATATATGAGGATTTTAACTTCAAATCATAGAGCGAGGTTTCGTATTATTTAGATCCAAGAAAAGATATATGACAATGTTGTTTTCAATACAAATGATAAAAAACAATGTGTTTTCATTAGCATTAACTAAAATGTTCTTGATTTTCCGTTTATATTACCGATGGAAGATGTACACGTAAAACGCTCTAATCCGGCTGAAACGTCGATATATGCAATAAAAACAGAACTTCTCCCCTTTTTAATATCTTACTCAGTATTATAACGAGAAACAAATAGTTGATTGAAAATGAAGTATTTAAGGTTATTATCTAATCAATTATGTGTTTGCATCATTTTTATCGTATGTAAAATGAATTAATACACATTAATTGAAAATTCACAAAAAGTGGAAAACGGCAAAATATTGCTTAATTTGATGATATTTTGTTTAAATCACATAGAGGAAAAACGGATGATAAACGTCAAAATATTGCTAAATTCGATGATTTTTCGTACGAAACAAAATGCAAGAAAACTTGCTTAAAATGCAATTTTATGCGACATTCTGAGATTTGAAGGCCAAATCACATATCGTGATACTACATGAAATAGTATCGAAATATTGGTAAAAATGAATATATTTACGTAATATCAAACTACATGATTAACGTGAAAAAGTCACTATTATACAATATTTAAAGATTTTAACTTCAAATCATAGAGCGAGGTTTCGTATTATTTAGATCCAAGAAAAGATATATGACAATGTTGTTTTCAATACAAATGATAAAAAACAATGTGTTTTCATTAGCATTAACTAAAATGTTTTTGATTTTCCGTTTATATTACCGATGGAAGATGTACACGTAAAACCGCTCTAATCCGGCTGAAACGTCGATATATGCAATAAAAACCGAACTTATCCCCTTTTCAATATCTTACACAGTATTTTAACGAGAAACAAATAGATGATTAAAAATGAAGTATTTAAGGTTATTATCTAATCAATTATGTGTTTGCATCCTTTTTATCGTATATATAATGAATTAATATCCATAGACTGAAAATTCACAAAAGCGTGGAAAAACGGCAAAATATTGCCTAATTCGATGATTTTTCGTACGAAAGAAAATGCAAGAAAACTTGCTTAAAATGCAATATTATGCGAAATTCTGAGATATGAACCCCAAATCACATATCGTGATACTACATGAAATAGTATCGAAATATTGGTAAAAACGTATATATTTACGTAAAATCACACTACATGAAAAAAGTCACTATTTTACCATATATGAGGATTTTAACTTCAAATCATAGAGCGAGGTTTCGTATTATTTAGATCCAAGAAAAGACATGACAATGTTGTTTCCAATTCAAAAGATAAAAATCAATGTGTTTTTAATAGCATTAACTAAAATGTTCCTGATTTTCTGTTTATATTACCTATGGAAAATGTACACGTAAAACCGCTCTAATCCTGCTGAAACGTCGATATATGCAATAAAAACAGAACTTCTCCCCTTTTCAATATCTTACTCAGTATTATAACGAGAAACAAATAGTTGATTGAAAATGAATTATTTAAGGTTATTATCTAATCAATTATGTGTTTGCATCATTTTTATCGTATGTATAATGAATTAATACACATTAATTGAAAATTCACAAAAACGTGGAAAACGGCAAAATATTGATTAATTTGATGATATTTTGTTTAAATCACATAGAGGAAAAGCGGATGATAAACGTCAAAATATTGCTAAATTCGATGATTTTTCGTACGAAACAAAATGCAAGAAAACTTGCTTAAAATGCAATATTATGTGACATTCTGAGATTTGAAGGCCAAATCACATATCGTGATACTACATGAAATAGTATCGAAATATTGGTAAAAATGAATATATTTACGTAATATCAAACTACATGATTAACGTGAAAAAGTCACTATTATACAATATTTAAAGATTTTAACTTCAAATCATAGAGCGAGGTTTCGTATTATTTAGATCCAAGAAAAGATATATGACAATGTTGTTTTCAATACAAATGATAAAAAACAATGCGTTTTCATTAGCATTAACTAAAATGTTCTTGATTTTCCGTTTATATTACCGATAGAAGATGTACACGTAAAACCGCTCTAATCCGGCTGAAACGTCGATATATGCAATAAAAACCGAACTTATCCCCTTTTCAATATCTTACACAGTATTTTAACGAGAAATAAATAGATGATTGAAAATGAAGTATTTAAGGTTATTATCTAATCAATTATGTGTTTGCATCATTTTTATCGTATATATAATGAATTAATATCCATAGACTGAAAATTCACAAAAGCGTGGAAAAACGGCAAAATATTGCCTAATTCGATGATATTTTGATTAAATGACATAAAGAAAAAGGAGATGATAAACGTCAAAATATTGCTAAATTCGATGATTTTTCGTACGAAACAAAATGCAAGAAAACTTGCTTAAAATGCAATATTATGCGAAATTCTGAGATATGAAGCCCAAATCACATATCGTGATACTGCATGAAATAGTATCGAAATATTGGTAAAAACGTATATATTTACGTAAAATCACACTACATGAAAAAAGTCACTATTTTATCATATATGAGGATTTTAACTTCAAATCATAGAGCGAGGTTTCGTATTATTTAGATCCAAGAAAAGATATATGACAATGTTGTTTTCAATACAAATGATAAAAAACAATGTGTTTTCATTAGCATTAACTAAAATGTTCTTGATTTTCCGTTTATATTACCGATGGAAGATGTACACGTAAAACGCTCTAATCCGGCTGAAACGTCGATATATGCAATAAAAACAGAACTTCTCCCCTTTTTAATATCTTACTCAGTATTATAACGAGAAACAAATAGTTGATTGAAAATGAAGTATTTAAGGTTATTATCTAATCAATTATGTGTTTGCATCATTTTTATCGTATGTAAAATGAATTAATACACATTAATTGAAAATTCACAAAAACGTGGAAAACGGCAAAATATTGCTTAATTTGATGATATTTTGTTTAAATCACATAGAGGAAAAACGGATGATAAACGTCAAAATATTGCTAAATTCGATGATTTTTCGTACGAAACAAAATGCAAGAAAACTTGCTTAAAATGCAATTTTATGCGACATTCTGAGATTTGAAGGCCAAATCACATATCGTGATACTACATGAAATAGTATCGAAATATTGGTAAAAATGAATATATTTACGTAATATCAAACTACATGATTAACGTGAAAAAGTCACTATTATACAATATTTAAAGATTTTAACTTCAAATCATAGAGCGAGGTTTCGTATTATTTAGATCCAAGAAAAGATATATGACAATGTTGTTTTCAATACAAATGATAAAAAACAATGTGTTTTCATTAGCATTAACTAAAATGTTTTTGATTTTCCGTTTATATTACCGATGGAAGATGTACACGTAAAACCGCTCTAATCCGGCTGAAACGTCGATATATGCAATAAAAACCGAACTTATCCCCTTTTCAATATCTTACACAGTATTTTAACGAGAAACAAATAGATGATTAAAAATGAAGTATTTAAGGTTATTATCTAATCAATTATGTGTTTGCATCCTTTTTATCGTATATATAATGAATTAATATCCATAGACTGAAAATTCACAAAAGCGTGGAAAAACGGCAAAATATTGCCTAATTCGATGATATTTTGTTTAAATGACATAAAGGAAAAGGAGATGATAAACGTCAAAATATTGCTATATTCGATGATTTTTCGTACGAAAGAAAATGCAAGAAAACTTGCTTAAAATGCAATATTATGCGAAATTCTGAGATATGAACCCCAAATCACATATCGTGATACTACATGAAATAGTATCGAAATATTGGTAAAAACGTATATATTTACGTAAAATCACACTACATGAAAAAAGTCACTATTTTACCATATATGAGGATTTTAACTTCAAATCATAGAGCGAGGTTTCATATTATTTAGATCCAAGAAAAGACGTGACAATGTTGTTTCCAATTCAAAAGATAAAAATCAATGTGTTTTCAATAGCATTAACTAAAATGTTCCTGATTTTCTATTTTTATTACCTATGGAAAATGTACACGTAAAACCGCTCTAATCCTGCTGAAACGTCGATATATGCAATAAAAACAGAACTTCTCCCCTTTTCAATATCTTACACAGTATTTTAACGAGAAACAAACAGATGATTGAAAATGAAGTATTTAAGGTTATTATCTAACCAATTATTCGTTTGCATCATTTTTATCGTATATATAATGAATTAATACCCATAATCGGAAAATTCACAAAAACGTGGAAAAACGGCAAAATATTGCCTAATTCGATGATATTTTGTTTAAATCACAGGGAGGAAAAGTGGATGATAAACGTCAAAATATTGCTAAATTCAATGATTTTTCGTACGAAACAAAATGGAAGAAAACTTGCTTAAAATGCAATATTATGCGACATTCTGAGATTTGAAGGCCAAATCACATATCGTGATACTACATGAAATAGTATCGAAATATTGGTAAAAATGAATATATTTACGTAATATCAAACTATATGATTAACGTGAAAAAGTCACTATTATAAACGGAAATTTATTTGAGGATTTTAACGTCAAATCATAGAGCGAGGTTTCGTATTATTTAAATCCAAGAAAAGACATATGACAATGTTGTTTCCAATACAAATGATAAAAATCAACGTGTTTTCATTAGAATTAACTAAAATGTTCCTGATTTTCCGTTTATAATACCGATGGAAGATGTACGCGTAAAACGCTCTATTCCGGCTGAAACGTCGATATATGCATTAAAAACAGAACTTCTCCCCTTTTTAATATCTTACTCAGTATTTTAACGAGAAACAAATAGTTGATTGAAAATGAAGTATTTAAGGTTATTATCTAATCAATTATGTGTTTGCATCATTTTTATCGTATATATAATGAATTAAACCCATAAACTGAAAATTCACAAAAACGTGGAAAAACGGCAAAATATTGCCTAATTCGATGATATTTTGTTTAAATCATATAGAGGAAAAGTGGATGATAAACGTCAAAATATTGCTCAATTCGATGATTTTTCGTACGAAACAAAATGCAAGAAAACTTGCTTAAAATGCAATATTATGCGACATTCTGAGATTTGAAGGCTAAATCACATATCGTGATACTACATGAAATAGTATCGAAATATTGGTAAAAATGAATATATTTACGTAATATCAAACTACATGATTAACGTGAAAAAGTCACTATTATACAATATTTGAGGATTTTAACTTCAAATCATAGAGCGAGGTTTCGTATTATTTAGATCCAAGAAAAGATATATGACAATGTTGTTTTCAATACAAATGATAAAAAACAATGTGTTTTCATTAGCATTAACTAAAATGTTCTTGATTTTCCGTTTATATTACCGATGGAAGATGTACACGTAAAACGCTCTAAACCGGCTGAAACGTCGATATATGCAATAAAAACAGAACTTCTCCCCTTTTTAATATCTTACTCAGTATTTTAACGAGAAACAAATAGTTGATTGAAAATGAAGTATTTAAGGTTATTATCTAATCAATTATGTGTTTGCATCATTTTTATCGTATATATAATAAATTAAACCCATAAACTGAAAATTCACAAAAACGTGGAAAAATGGCAAAATATTGCCTAATTCGATGATATTTTGTTTAAATCACATAGAGGAAAAGTGGATGATAAACGTCAAAATATTGCTAAATTCGATGATTTTTCGTAGGAAACAAAATGCAAGAAAACTTGTTAAAAATGCAATATTATGCGAAATTCTGAGATATGAAGCCCAAATCACATATCGTGATACTACATGAAATAGTATCGAAATATTGGTAAAAACGTATATATTTACGTAAAATCACACTACATGAAAAAAGTCACTATTTTACCATATATGAGGATTTTAACTTCAAATCATAGAGCGAGGTTTCGTATTATTTAGATCCAAGAAAAGATATATGACAATGTTGTTTTCAATACAAATGATAAAAAACAATGTGTTTTCATTAGCATTAACTAAAATGTTCTTGATTTTCCGTTTATATTACCGATGGAAGATGTACACGTAAAACGCTCTAATCCGGCTGAAACGTCGATATATGCAATAAAAACAGAACTTCTCCCCTTTTTAATATCTTACTCAGTATTATAACGAGAAACAAATAGTTGATTGAAAATGAAGTATTTAAGGTTATTATCTAATCAATTATGTGTTTGCATCATTTTTATCGTATGTAAAATGAATTAATACACATTAATTGAAAATTCACAAAAACGTGGAAAACGGCAAAATATTGCTTAATTTGATGATATTTTGTTTAAATCACATAGAGGAAAAACGGATGATAAACGTCAAAATATTGCTAAATTCGATGATTTTTCGTACGAAACAAAATGCAAGAAAACTTGCTTAAAATGCAATTTTATGCGACATTCTGAGATTTGAAGGCCAAATCACATATCGTGATACTACATGAAATAGTATCGAAATATTGGTAAAAATGAATATATTTACGTAATATCAAACTACATGATTAACGTGAAAAAGTCACTATTATACAATATTTAAAGATTTTAACTTCAAATCATAGAGCGAGGTTTCGTATTATTTAGATCCAAGAAAAGATATATGACAATGTTGTTTTCAATACAAATGATAAAAAACAATGTGTTTTCATTAGCATTAACTAAAATGTTTTTGATTTTCCGTTTATATTACCGATGGAAGATGTACACGTAAAACCGCTCTAATCCGGCTGAAACGTCGATATATGCAATAAAAACCGAACTTATCCCCTTTTCAATATCTTACACAGTATTTTAACGAGAAACAAATAGATGATTAAAAATGAAGTATTTAAGGTTATTATCTAATCAATTATGTGTTTGCATCCTTTTTATCGTATATATAATGAATTAATATCCATAGACTGAAAATTCACAAAAGCGTGGAAAAACGGCAAAATATTGCCTAATTCGATGATATTTTGTTTAAATGACATAAAGGAAAAGGAGATGATAAACGTCAAAATATTGCTATATTCGATGATTTTTCGTACGAAAGAAAATGCAAGAAAACTTGCTTAAAATGCAATATTATGCGAAATTCTGAGATATGAACCCCAAATCACATATCGTGATACTACATGAAATAGTATCGAAATATTGGTAAAAACGTATATATTTACGTAAAATCACACTACATGAAAAAAGTCACTATTTTACCATATATGAGGATTTTAACTTCAAATCATAGAGCGAGGTTTCATATTATTTAGATCCAAGAAAAGACGTGACAATGTTGTTTCCAATTCAAAAGATAAAAATCAATGTGTTTTCAATAGCATTAACTAAAATGTTCCTGATTTTCTATTTTTATTACCTATGGAAAATGTACACGTAAAACCGCTCTAATCCTGCTGAAACGTCGATATATGCAATAAAAACAGAACTTCTCCCCTTTTCAATATCTTACACAGTATTTTAACGAGAAACAAACAGATGATTGAAAATGAAGTATTTAAGGTTATTATCTAACCAATTATTCGTTTGCATCATTTTTATCGTATATATAATGAATTAATACCCATAATCGGAAAATTCACAAAAACGTGGAAAAACGGCAAAATATTGCCTAATTCGATGATATTTTGTTTAAATCACAGGGAGGAAAAGTGGATGATAAACGTCAAAATATTGCTAAATTCAATGATTTTTCGTACGAAACAAAATGGAAGCAAACTTGCTTAAAATGCAATATTATGCGACATTCTGAGATTTGAAGGCCAAATCACATATCGTGATACTACATGAAATAGTATCGAAATATTGGTAAAAATGAATATATTTACGTAATATCAAACTATATGATTAACGTGAAAAAGTCACTATTATAAACGGAAATTTATTTGAGGATTTTAACTTCAAATCATAGAGCGAGGTTTCGTATTATTTAAATCCAAGAAAAGACATATGACAATGTTGTTTCCAATACAAATGATAAAAATCAACGTGTTTTCATTAGAATTAACTAAAATGTTCCTGATTTTCCGTTTATAATACCGATGGAAGATGTACGCGTAAAACGCTCTATTCCGGCTGAAACGTCGATATATGCATTAAAAACAGAACTTCTCCCCTTTTTAATATCTTACTCAGTATTTTAACGAGAAACAAATAGTTGATTGAAAATGAAGTATTTAAGGTTATTATCTAATCAATTATGTGTTTGCATCATTTTTATCGTATATATAATGAATTAAACCCATAAACTGAAAATTCACAAAAACGTGGAAAAACGGCAAAATATTGCCTAATTCGATGATATTTTGTTTAAATCATATAGAGGAAAAGTGGATGATAAACGTCAAAATATTGCTCAATTCGATGATTTTTCGTACGAAACAAAATGCAAGAAAACTTGCTTAAAATGCAATATTATGCGACATTCTGAGATTTGAAGGCTAAATCACATATCGTGATACTACATGAAATAGTATCGAAATATTGGTAAAAATGAATATATTTACGTAATATCAAACTACATGATTAACGTGAAAAAGTCACTATTATACAATATTTGAGGATTTTAACTTCAAATCATAGAGCGAGGTTTCGTATTATTTAGATCCAAGAAAAGATATATGACAATGTTGTTTTCAATACAAATGATAAAAAACAATGTGTTTTCATTAGCATTAACTAAAATGTTCTTGATTTTCCGTTTATATTACCGATGGAAGATGTACACGTAAAACGCTCTAAACCGGCTGAAACGTCGATATATGCAATAAAAACAGAACTTCTCCCCTTTTTAATATCTTACTCAGTATTTTAACGAGAAACAAATAGTTGATTGAAAATGAAGTATTTAAGGTTATTATCTAATCAATTATGTGTTTGCATCATTTTTATCGTATATATAATAAATTAAACCCATAAACTGAAAATTCACAAAAACGTGGAAAAATGGCAAAATATTGCCTAATTCGATGATATTTTGTTTAAATCACATAGAGGAAAAGTGGATGATAAACGTCAAAATATTGCTAAATTCGATGATTTTTCGTAGGAAACAAAATGCAAGAAAACTTGTTAAAAATGCAATATTATGCGAAATTCTGAGATATGAAGCCCAAATCACATATCGTGATACTACATGAAATAGTATCGAAATATTGGTAAAAACGTATATATTTACGTAAAATCGCACAACATGAAAAAAGTCACTATTTTACCATATATGAGGATTTTAACTTCAAATCATAGAGCGAGGTTTCGTATTATTTAGATCCAAGAAAAGATATATGACAATGTTGTTTTCAATACAAATGATAAAAAACAATGTGTTTTCATTAGCATTAACTAAAATGTTCTTGATTTTCCGTTTATATTACCGATGGAAGATGTACACGTAAAACGCTCTAATCCGGCTGAAACGTCGATATATGCAATAAAAACAGAACTTCTCCCCTTTTTAATATCTTACTCAGTATTATAACGAGAAACAAATAGTTGATTGAAAATGAAGTATTTAAGGTTATTATCTAATCAATTATGTGTTTGCATCATTTTTATCGTATGTAAAATGAATTAATACACATTAATTGAAAATTCACAAAAAGTGGAAAACGGCAAAATATTGCTTAATTTGATGATATTTTGTTTAAATCACATAGAGGAAAAACGGATGATAAACGTCAAAATATTGCTAAATTCGATGATTTTTCGTACGAAACAAAATGCAAGAAAACTTGCTTAAAATGCAATTTTATGCGACATTCTGAGATTTGAAGGCCAAATCACATATCGTGATACTACATGAAATAGTATCGAAATATTGGTAAAAATGAATATATTTACGTAATATCAAACTACATGATTAACGTGAAAAAGTCACTATTATACAATATTTAAAGATTTTAACTTCAAATCATAGAGCGAGGTTTCGTATTATTTAGATCCAAGAAAAGATATATGACAATGTTGTTTTCAATACAAATGATAAAAAACAATGTGTTTTCATTAGCATTAACTAAAATGTTTTTGATTTTCCGTTTATATTACCGATGGAAGATGTACACGTAAAACCGCTCTAATCCGGCTGAAACGTCGATATATGCAATAAAAACCGAACTTATCCCCTTTTCAATATCTTACACAGTATTTTAACGAGAAACAAATAGATGATTAAAAATGAAGTATTTAAGGTTATTATCTAATCAATTATGTGTTTGCATCCTTTTTATCGTATATATAATGAATTAATATCCATAGACTGAAAATTCACAAAAGCGTGGAAAAACGGCAAAATATTGCCTAATTCGATGATTTTTCGTACGAAAGAAAATGCAAGAAAACTTGCTTAAAATGCAATATTATGCGAAATTCTGAGATATGAACCCCAAATCACATATCGTGATACTACATGAAATAGTATCGAAATATTGGTAAAAACGTATATATTTACGTAAAATCACACTACATGAAAAAAGTCACTATTTTACCATATATGAGGATTTTAACTTCAAATCATAGAGCGAGGTTTCGTATTATTTAGATCCAAGAAAAGACATGACAATGTTGTTTCCAATTCAAAAGATAAAAATCAATGTGTTTTTAATAGCATTAACTAAAATGTTCCTGATTTTCTGTTTATATTACCTATGGAAAATGTACACGTAAAACCGCTCTAATCCTGCTGAAACGTCGATATATGCAATAAAAACAGAACTTCTCCCCTTTTCAATATCTTACTCAGTATTATAACGAGAAACAAATAGTTGATTGAAAATGAATTATTTTAGGTTATTATCTAATCAATTATGTGTTTGCATCATTTTTATCGTATGTATAATGAATTAATACACATTAATTGAAAATTCACAAAAACGTGGAAAACGGCAAAATATTGATTAATTTGATGATATTTTGTTTAAATCACATAGAGGAAAAGCGGATGATAAACGTCAAAATATTGCTAAATTCGATGATTTTTCGTACGAAACAAAATGCAAGAAAACTTGCTTAAAATGCAATATTATGCGACATTCTGAGATTTGAAGGCCAAATCACATATCGTGATACTACATGAAATAGTATCGAAATATTGGTAAAAATGAATATATTTACGTAATATCAAACTACATGATTAACGTGAAAAAGTCACTATTATACAATATTTAAAGATTTTAACTTCAAATCATAGAGCGAGGTTTCGTATTATTTAGATCCAAGAAAAGATATATGACAATGTTGTTTTCAATACAAATGATAAAAAACAATGCGTTTTCATTAGCATTAACTAAAATGTTCTTGATTTTCCGTTTATATTACCGATAGAAGATGTACACGTAAAACCGCTCTAATCCGGCTGAAACGTCGATATATGCAATAAAAACCGAACTTATCCCCTTTTCAATATCTTACACAGTATTTTAACGAGAAATAAATAGATGATTGAAAATGAAGTATTTAAGGTTATTATCTAATCAATTATGTGTTTGCATCATTTTTATCGTATATATAATGAATTAATATCCATAGACTGAAAATTCACAAAAGCGTGGAAAAACGGCAAAATATTGCCTAATTCGATGATATTTTGATTAAATGACATAAAGAAAAAGGAGATGATAAACGTCAAAATATTGCTAAATTCGATGATTTTTCGTACGAAACAAAATGCAAGAAAACTTGCTTAAAATGCAATATTATGCGAAATTCTGAGATATGAAGCCCAAATCACATATCGTGATACTGCATGAAATAGTATCGAAATATTGGTAAAAACGTATATATTTACGTAAAATCACACTACATGAAAAAAGTCACTATTTTATCATATATGAGGATTTTAACTTCAAATCATAGAGCGAGGTTTCGTATTATTTAGATCCAAGAAAAGATATATGACAATGTTGTTTTCAATACAAATGATAAAAAACAATGTGTTTTCATTAGCATTAACTAAAATGTTCTTGATTTTCCGTTTATATTACCGATGGAAGATGTACACGTAAAACGCTCTAATCCGGCTGAAACGTCGATATATGCAATAAAAACAGAACTTCTCCCCTTTTTAATATCTTACTCAGTATTATAACGAGAAACAAATAGTTGATTGAAAATGAAGTATTTAAGGTTATTATCTAATCAATTATGTGTTTGCATCATTTTTATCGTATGTAAAATGAATTAATACACATTAATTGAAAATTCACAAAAACGTGGAAAACGGCAAAATATTGCTTAATTTGATGATATTTTGTTTAAATCACATAGAGGAAAAACGGATGATAAACGTCAAAATATTGCTAAATTCGATGATTTTTCGTACGAAACAAAATGCAAGAAAACTTGCTTAAAATGCAATTTTATGCGACATTCTGAGATTTGAAGGCCAAATCACATATCGTGATACTACATGAAATAGTATCGAAATATTGGTAAAAATGAATATATTTACGTAATATCAAACTACATGATTAACGTGAAAAAGTCACTATTATACAATATTTAAAGATTTTAACTTCAAATCATAGAGCGAGGTTTCGTATTATTTAGATCCAAGAAAAGATATATGACAATGTTGTTTTCAATACAAATGATAAAAAACAATGTGTTTTCATTAGCATTAACTAAAATGTTTTTGATTTTCCGTTTATATTACCGATGGAAGATGTACACGTAAAACCGCTCTAATCCGGCTGAAACGTCGATATATGCAATAAAAACCGAACTTATCCCCTTTTCAATATCTTACACAGTATTTTAACGAGAAACAAATAGATGATTAAAAATGAAGTATTTAAGGTTATTATCTAATCAATTATGTGTTTGCATCCTTTTTATCGTATATATAATGAATTAATATCCATAGACTGAAAATTCACAAAAGCGTGGAAAAACGGCAAAATATTGCCTAATTCGATGATATTTTGTTTAAATGACATAAAGGAAAAGGAGATGATAAACGTCAAAATATTGCTATATTCGATGATTTTTCGTACGAAAGAAAATGCAAGAAAACTTGCTTAAAATGCAATATTATGCGAAATTCTGAGATATGAACCCCAAATCACATATCGTGATACTACATGAAATAGTATCGAAATATTGGTAAAAACGTATATATTTACGTAAAATCACACTACATGAAAAAAGTCACTATTTTACCATATATGAGGATTTTAACTTCAAATCATAGAGCGAGGTTTCATATTATTTAGATCCAAGAAAAGACGTGACAATGTTGTTTCCAATTCAAAAGATAAAAATCAATGTGTTTTCAATAGCATTAACTAAAATGTTCCTGATTTTCTATTTTTATTACCTATGGAAAATGTACACGTAAAACCGCTCTAATCCTGCTGAAACGTCGATATATGCAATAAAAACAGAACTTCTCCCCTTTTCAATATCTTACACAGTATTTTAACGAGAAACAAACAGATGATTGAAAATGAAGTATTTAAGGTTATTATCTAACCAATTATTCGTTTGCATCATTTTTATCGTATATATAATGAATTAATACCCATAATCGGAAAATTCACAAAAACGTGGAAAAACGGCAAAATATTGCCTAATTCGATGATATTTTGTTTAAATCACAGGGAGGAAAAGTGGATGATAAACGTCAAAATATTGCTAAATTCAATGATTTTTCGTACGAAACAAAATGGAAGAAAACTTGCTTAAAATGCAATATTATGCGACATTCTGAGATTTGAAGGCCAAATCACATATCGTGATACTACATGAAATAGTATCGAAATATTGGTAAAAATGAATATATTTACGTAATATCAAACTATATGATTAACGTGAAAAAGTCACTATTATAAACGGAAATTTATTTGAGGATTTTAACGTCAAATCATAGAGCGAGGTTTCGTATTATTTAAATCCAAGAAAAGACATATGACAATGTTGTTTCCAATACAAATGATAAAAATCAACGTGTTTTCATTAGAATTAACTAAAATGTTCCTGATTTTCCGTTTATAATACCGATGGAAGATGTACGCGTAAAACGCTCTATTCCGGCTGAAACGTCGATATATGCATTAAAAACAGAACTTCTCCCCTTTTTAATATCTTACTCAGTATTTTAACGAGAAACAAATAGTTGATTGAAAATGAAGTATTTAAGGTTATTATCTAATCAATTATGTGTTTGCATCATTTTTATCGTATATATAATGAATTAAACCCATAAACTGAAAATTCACAAAAACGTGGAAAAACGGCAAAATATTGCCTAATTCGATGATATTTTGTTTAAATCATATAGAGGAAAAGTGGATGATAAACGTCAAAATATTGCTCAATTCGATGATTTTTCGTACGAAACAAAATGCAAGAAAACTTGCTTAAAATGCAATATTATGCGACATTCTGAGATTTGAAGGCTAAATCACATATCGTGATACTACATGAAATAGTATCGAAATATTGGTAAAAATGAATATATTTACGTAATATCAAACTACATGATTAACGTGAAAAAGTCACTATTATACAATATTTGAGGATTTTAACTTCAAATCATAGAGCGAGGTTTCGTATTATTTAGATCCAAGAAAAGATATATGACAATGTTGTTTTCAATACAAATGATAAAAAACAATGTGTTTTCATTAGCATTAACTAAAATGTTCTTGATTTTCCGTTTATATTACCGATGGAAGATGTACACGTAAAACGCTCTAAACCGGCTGAAACGTCGATATATGCAATAAAAACAGAACTTCTCCCCTTTTTAATATCTTACTCAGTATTTTAACGAGAAACAAATAGTTGATTGAAAATGAAGTATTTAAGGTTATTATCTAATCAATTATGTGTTTGCATCATTTTTATCGTATATATAATAAATTAAACCCATAAACTGAAAATTCACAAAAACGTGGAAAAATGGCAAAATATTGCCTAATTCGATGATATTTTGTTTAAATCACATAGAGGAAAAGTGGATGATAAACGTCAAAATATTGCTAAATTCGATGATTTTTCGTAGGAAACAAAATGCAAGAAAACTTGTTAAAAATGCAATATTATGCGAAATTCTGAGATATGAAGCCCAAATCACATATCGTGATACTACATGAAATAGTATCGAAATATTGGTAAAAACGTATATATTTACGTAAAATCACACTACATGAAAAAAGTCACTATTTTACCATATATGAGGATTTTAACTTCAAATCATAGAGCGAGGTTTCATATTATTTAGATCCAAGAAAAGACGTGACAATGTTGTTTCCAATTCAAAAGATAAAAATCAATGTGTTTTCAATAGCATTAACTAAAATGTTCCTGATTTTCTATTTTTATTACCTATGGAAAATGTACACGTAAAACCGCTCTAATCCTGCTGAAACGTCGATATATGCAATAAAAACAGAACTTCTCCCCTTTTCAATATCTTACACAGTATTTTAACGAGAAACAAACAGATGATTGAAAATGAAGTATTTAAGGTTATTATCTAACCAATTATTCGTTTGCATCATTTTTATCGTATATATAATGAATTAATACCCATAATCGGAAAATTCACAAAAACGTGGAAAAACGGCAAAATATTGCCTAATTCGATGATATTTTGTTTAAATCACAGGGAGGAAAAGTGGATGATAAACGTCAAAATATTGCTAAATTCAATGATTTTTCGTACGAAACAAAATGGAAGCAAACTTGCTTAAAATGCAATATTATGCGACATTCTGAGATTTGAAGGCCAAATCACATATCGTGATACTACATGAAATAGTATCGAAATATTGGTAAAAATGAATATATTTACGTAATATCAAACTATATGATTAACGTGAAAAAGTCACTATTATAAACGGAAATTTATTTGAGGATTTTAACTTCAAATCATAGAGCGAGGTTTCGTATTATTTAAATCCAAGAAAAGACATATGACAATGTTGTTTCCAATACAAATGATAAAAATCAACGTGTTTTCATTAGAATTAACTAAAATGTTCCTGATTTTCCGTTTATAATACCGATGGAAGATGTACGCGTAAAACGCTCTATTCCGGCTGAAACGTCGATATATGCATTAAAAACAGAACTTCTCCCCTTTTTAATATCTTACTCAGTATTTTAACGAGAAACAAATAGTTGATTGAAAATGAAGTATTTAAGGTTATTATCTAATCAATTATGTGTTTGCATCATTTTTATCGTATATATAATGAATTAAACCCATAAACTGAAAATTCACAAAAACGTGGAAAAACGGCAAAATATTGCCTAATTCGATGATATTTTGTTTAAATCATATAGAGGAAAAGTGGATGATAAACGTCAAAATATTGCTCAATTCGATGATTTTTCGTACGAAACAAAATGCAAGAAAACTTGCTTAAAATGCAATATTATGCGACATTCTGAGATTTGAAGGCTAAATCACATATCGTGATACTACATGAAATAGTATCGAAATATTGGTAAAAATGAATATATTTACGTAATATCAAACTACATGATTAACGTGAAAAAGTCACTATTATACAATATTTGAGGATTTTAACTTCAAATCATAGAGCGAGGTTTCGTATTATTTAGATCCAAGAAAAGATATATGACAATGTTGTTTTCAATACAAATGATAAAAAACAATGTGTTTTCATTAGCATTAACTAAAATGTTCTTGATTTTCCGTTTATATTACCGATGGAAGATGTACACGTAAAACGCTCTAAACCGGCTGAAACGTCGATATATGCAATAAAAACAGAACTTCTCCCCTTTTTAATATCTTACTCAGTATTTTAACGAGAAACAAATAGTTGATTGAAAATGAAGTATTTAAGGTTATTATCTAATCAATTATGTGTTTGCATCATTTTTATCGTATATATAATAAATTAAACCCATAAACTGAAAATTCACAAAAACGTGGAAAAATGGCAAAATATTGCCTAATTCGATGATATTTTGTTTAAATCACATAGAGGAAAAGTGGATGATAAACGTCAAAATATTGCTAAATTCGATGATTTTTCGTAGGAAACAAAATGCAAGAAAACTTGTTAAAAATGCAATATTATGCGAAATTCTGAGATATGAAGCCCAAATCACATATCGTGATACTACATGAAATAGTATCGAAATATTGGTAAAAACGTATATATTTACGTAAAATCGCACAACATGAAAAAAGTCACTATTTTACCATATATGAGGATTTTAACTTCAAATCATAGAGCGAGGTTTCGTATTATTTAGATCCAAGAAAAGATATATGACAATGTTGTTTTCAATACAAATGATAAAAAACAATGTGTTTTCATTAGCATTAACTAAAATGTTCTTGATTTTCCGTTTATATTACCGATGGAAGATGTACACGTAAAACGCTCTAATCCGGCTGAAACGTCGATATATGCAATAAAAACAGAACTTCTCCCCTTTTTAATATCTTACTCAGTATTATAACGAGAAACAAATAGTTGATTGAAAATGAAGTATTTAAGGTTATTATCTAATCAATTATGTGTTTGCATCATTTTTATCGTATGTAAAATGAATTAATACACATTAATTGAAAATTCACAAAAAGTGGAAAACGGCAAAATATTGCTTAATTTGATGATATTTTGTTTAAATCACATAGAGGAAAAACGGATGATAAACGTCAAAATATTGCTAAATTCGATGATTTTTCGTACGAAACAAAATGCAAGAAAACTTGCTTAAAATGCAATTTTATGCGACATTCTGAGATTTGAAGGCCAAATCACATATCGTGATACTACATGAAATAGTATCGAAATATTGGTAAAAATGAATATATTTACGTAATATCAAACTACATGATTAACGTGAAAAAGTCACTATTATACAATATTTAAAGATTTTAACTTCAAATCATAGAGCGAGGTTTCGTATTATTTAGATCCAAGAAAAGATATATGACAATGTTGTTTTCAATACAAATGATAAAAAACAATGTGTTTTCATTAGCATTAACTAAAATGTTTTTGATTTTCCGTTTATATTACCGATGGAAGATGTACACGTAAAACCGCTCTAATCCGGCTGAAACGTCGATATATGCAATAAAAACCGAACTTATCCCCTTTTCAATATCTTACACAGTATTTTAACGAGAAACAAATAGATGATTAAAAATGAAGTATTTAAGGTTATTATCTAATCAATTATGTGTTTGCATCCTTTTTATCGTATATATAATGAATTAATATCCATAGACTGAAAATTCACAAAAGCGTGGAAAAACGGCAAAATATTGCCTAATTCGATGATTTTTCGTACGAAAGAAAATGCAAGAAAACTTGCTTAAAATGCAATATTATGCGAAATTCTGAGATATGAACCCCAAATCACATATCGTGATACTACATGAAATAGTATCGAAATATTGGTAAAAACGTATATATTTACGTAAAATCACACTACATGAAAAAAGTCACTATTTTACCATATATGAGGATTTTAACTTCAAATCATAGAGCGAGGTTTCGTATTATTTAGATCCAAGAAAAGACATGACAATGTTGTTTCCAATTCAAAAGATAAAAATCAATGTGTTTTTAATAGCATTAACTAAAATGTTCCTGATTTTCTGTTTATATTACCTATGGAAAATGTACACGTAAAACCGCTCTAATCCTGCTGAAACGTCGATATATGCAATAAAAACAGAACTTCTCCCCTTTTCAATATCTTACTCAGTATTATAACGAGAAACAAATAGTTGATTGAAAATGAATTATTTAAGGTTATTATCTAATCAATTATGTGTTTGCATCATTTTTATCGTATGTATAATGAATTAATACACATTAATTGAAAATTCACAAAAACGTGGAAAACGGCAAAATATTGATTAATTTGATGATATTTTGTTTAAATCACATAGAGGAAAAGCGGATGATAAACGTCAAAATATTGCTAAATTCGATGATTTTTCGTACGAAACAAAATGCAAGAAAACTTGCTTAAAATGCAATATTATGCGACATTCTGAGATTTGAAGGCCAAATCACATATCGTGATACTACATGAAATAGTATCGAAATATTGGTAAAAATGAATATATTTACGTAATATCAAACTACATGATTAACGTGAAAAAGTCACTATTATACAATATTTAAAGATTTTAACTTCAAATCATAGAGCGAGGTTTCGTATTATTTAGATCCAAGAAAAGATATATGACAATGTTGTTTTCAATACAAATGATAAAAAACAATGCGTTTTCATTAGCATTAACTAAAATGTTCTTGATTTTCCGTTTATATTACCGATAGAAGATGTACACGTAAAACCGCTCTAATCCGGCTGAAACGTCGATATATGCAATAAAAACCGAACTTATCCCCTTTTCAATATCTTACACAGTATTTTAACGAGAAATAAATAGATGATTGAAAATGAAGTATTTAAGGTTATTATCTAATCAATTATGTGTTTGCATCATTTTTATCGTATATATAATGAATTAATATCCATAGACTGAAAATTCACAAAAGCGTGGAAAAACGGCAAAATATTGCCTAATTCGATGATATTTTGATTAAATGACATAAAGAAAAAGGAGATGATAAACGTCAAAATATTGCTAAATTCGATGATTTTTCGTACGAAACAAAATGCAAGAAAACTTGCTTAAAATGCAATATTATGCGAAATTCTGAGATATGAAGCCCAAATCACATATCGTGATACTGCATGAAATAGTATCGAAATATTGGTAAAAACGTATATATTTACGTAAAATCACACTACATGAAAAAAGTCACTATTTTATCATATATGAGGATTTTAACTTCAAATCATAGAGCGAGGTTTCGTATTATTTAGATCCAAGAAAACACATGACAATGTTGTTTCCAATTCAAAAGATAAAAATCAATGTGTTTTCAATAGCATTAACTAAAATGTTCCTGATTTTCTGTTTATATTACCTATGGAAAATGTACACGTAAAACCGCTCTAATCCTGCTGAAACGTCGATATATGCATTAAAAACAGAACTTCTCCCCTTTTCAATATCTTACTCAGTATTATAACGAGAAACAAATAGTTGATTGAAAATTAAGTATTTAAGGTTATTATCTAATCAATTATGTGTTTGCATCATTTTTATCGTATGTATAATGAATTAATAGACATTAATTGAAAATTCACAAAAACTTGGAAAACGGCAAAATATTGCTTAATTTGATGATATTTTGTTTAAATCACATAAAGGAAAAGGGGATGATAAATGTCAAAATATTGCTAAATTCGATGATTTTTCGTATGAAACAAAATGCAAGAAAACTTGCTTAAAATGCAATATTTTGCGACATTCTGAGATTTGAAGGCCAAATCACATATCGTGATACTACATAAAATAGTATCGAAATATTGGTAAAAATGAATATATTTACGTAATATCAAACTACATGATTAACGTGAAAAAGTCACTATTATACAATATTTGAGGATTTTAACTTCAAATCATAGAGCGAGGTTTCGTATTATTTAGATCCAAGAAAAGATATATGACAATGTTGTTTTCAATATAAATGATAAAAAACAATGTGTTTTCATCAGCATTAATTAAAATGTTCTTGATTTTCCGTTTATATTACCGATGGAAGATGTACACGTAAAACCGCTCTAATCCGGCTGAAACGTCGATATATGCAATAAAAACTGAACTTCTACCCTTTTCAATATCTTACACAGTATTTTAACGAGAAACAAACAGATGATTGAAAATGAAGTATTTAAGGTTATTATCTAACCAATTATTTGTTTGCATCATTTTTATCGTATATATAATGAATTAATACCCATAAACTGAAAATTCACAAAAGCGTGGAAAAACGGCAAAATATTGCCTAATTCGATGATATTTTGTTTAAATCACAGAGAGGAAAAGTGGATGATAAACGTCAAAATATTGCTAAATTCAATGATTTTTCGTACGAAACAAAATGCAAGAAAACTTGCTTAAAATGCAATATTATGCGACATTCTGAGATTTGAAGGCCAAATCACATATCGTGATACTACATGAAATAGTATCGAAATATTGGTAAAAACGTATATATTTACGTAAAATCCCACTATATGAAAAACGTGAAAAAAGTCACTATATTACCATATATGAGGATTTTAACTGTAAATCATAGAGCGAGGTTTCGTATTATTTAGATCCAAGAAAAGACATATGACAATGTTGTTTCCAATTCAAAAGATAAAAATCAATGTGTTTTCAATAGCATTAACTAAAATGTTCCTGATTTTCTGTTTATATTACCTATGGAAAATGTACACGTAAAACCGCTCTAATCCTGCTGAAACGTCGATATATGCATTAAAAACAGAACTTCTCCCCTTTTCAATATCTTACTCAGTATTATAACGAGAAACAAATAGTTGATTGAAAATTAAGTATTTAAGGTTATTATCTAATCAATTATGTGTTTGCATCATTTTTATCGTATGTTTAATGAATTAATACACATTAATTGAAAATTCACAAAAACTTGGAAAACGGCAAAATATTGCTTAATTTGATGATATTTTGTTTAAATCACATAAAGGAAAAGGGGATGATAAATGTCAAAATATTGCTAAATTCGATGATTTTTCGTATGAAACAAAATGCAAGAAAACTTGCTTAAAATGCAATATTTTGCGACATTCTGAGATTTGTCGCAAAATTTACCTATGGAAAATGTACACGTAAAACCGCTCTAATCCTGCTGAAACGTCGATATATGCAATAAAAACTGAACTTCTCCCCTTTTCAATATCTTACACAGTATTTTAACGAGAAACAAACAGATGATTGAAAATGAAGTATTTAAGGTTATTATCTAACCAATTATTTGTTTGCATCATTTTTATCGTATATATAATGAATTAATACCCATAAACTGAAAATTCACAAAAGCGTGGAAAAACGGAAAATATTGCCTAATTCGATGATATTTTGTTTAAATCACAGGGAGGAAAAGTGGATGATAAACGTCAAAATATTGCTAAATTCAATGATTTTTCGTACGAAACAAAATGCAAGAAAACTTGCTTAAAATGCAATATTATGCGACATTCTGAGATTTGAAGGCCAAATCACATATCGTGATACTACATGAAATAGTATCGAAATATTGGTAAGAATGAATATATTTACGTAATATCAAACTACATGATTAACGTGAAAGTCACTATTATACAATATTTAAAGATTTTAACTTCAAATCATAGAGCGAGGTTTCGTATTATTTAGATCCAAGAAAAGATATATGACAATGTTGTTTTCAATACAAATGATAAAAAACAATGTGTTTTCATTAGCATTAACTAAAATGTTTTTGATTTTCCGTTTATATTACCGATGGAAGATGTACACGTAAAACCGCTCTAATCCGGCTGAAACGTCGATATATGCAATAAAAACCGAACTTATCCCCTTTTCAATATCTTACACAGTATTTTAACGAGAAACAAATAGATGATTAAAAATGAAGTATTTAAGGTTATTATCTAATCAATTATGTGTTTGCATCCTTTTTATCGTATATATAATGAATTAATATCCATAGACTGAAAATTCACAAAAGCGTGGAAAAACGGCAAAATATTGCCTAATTCGATGATATTTTGTTTAAATGACATAAAGGAAAAGGAGATGATAAACGTCAAAATATTGCTATATTCGATGATTTTTCGTACGAAAGAAAATGCAAGAAAACTTGCTTAAAATGCAATATTATGCGAAATTCTGAGATATGAACCCCAAATCACATATCGTGATGCTACATGAAATAGTATCGAAATATTGGTAAAAACGTATATATTTACGTAAAATCACACTACATGAAAAAAGTCACTATTTTACCATATATGAGGATTTTAACTTCAAATCATAGAGCGAGGTTTCGTATTATTTAGATCCAAGAAAAGACATGACAATGTTGTTTCCAATTCAAAAGATAAAAATCAATGTGTTTTTAATAGCATTAACTAAAATGTTCCTGATTTTCTGTTTTTATTACCTATGGAAAATGTACACGTAAAACCGCTCTAATCCTGCTGAAACGTCGATATATGCAATAAAAACAGAACTTCTGCCCTTTTCAATATCTTACTCAGTATTATAACGAGAAACAAATAGTTGATTGAAAATGAAGTATTTAAGGTTATTATCTAATCAATTATGTGTTTGCATCATTTTTATCGTATATATAATGAATTAATATCCATAGACTGAAAATTCACAAAAGCGTGGAAAAACGGCAAAATATTGCCTAATTCGATGATATTTTGTTTAAATGACATAAAGGAAAAGGAAATGATAAACGTCAAAATATTGCTAAATTCGATGATTTTTTGTACGAAAGAAAATGCAAGAAAACTTGCTTAAAATGCAATATTATGCGAAATTCTGATATATGAAGCCCAAATCACATATCGTGATACTACATGAAATAGTATCGAAATATTGGTAAAAACGAATATATTTACGTAAAATCACACTACATGAAAAAAGTCACTATTTTACCATATATGAGGATTTTAACTTCAAATCATAGAGCGAGGTTTCGTATTATTTAGATCCAAGAAAAGACATGACAATGTTGTTTCCAATTCAAAAGATAAAAATCAATGTGTTTTCAATAGCATTCACTAAAATGTTCCTGATTTTCTGTTTATATTACCTATGGAAAATGTACACGTAAAACCGCTCTAATCCTGATGAAAGGTCGATATATGCAATAAAAACAGAACTTCTCCCCTTTTCAATATCTTACACAGTATTTTAACGAGAAACAAACAGATGATTGAAAATGAAGTATTTAAGGTTATTATCTAACCAATTATTTGTTTGCATCATTTTTATCGTATATATAATGAATTAATACCCATAATCGGAAAATTCACATAAACGTGGAAAAACGGCAAAATATTGCCTAATTCGATGATATTTTGTTTAAATCACAGGGAGGAAAAGTGGATGATAAACGTCAAAATATTGCTAAATTCAATGATTTTTCGTACGAAACAAAATGGAAGAAAATTTGCTTAAAAGGCAATATTATGCGACATTGTGAGATTTGAAGGCCAAATCACATATCGTGATACTACATGAAATAGTATCGAAATATTGGTAAAAATGAATATATTTACGTAATATCAAACTATATGATTAACGTGAAAAAGTCACTATTATAAACGGAATTTTATTTGAGGATTTTAACTTCAAATCATAGAGCGAGGTTTCGTATTATTTAAATCCAAGAAAAGACATATGACAATGTTGTTTCCAATACAAATGATAAAAATCAACGTGTTTTCATTAGAATTAACTAAAATGTTCCTGATTTTCCGTTTATAATACCGATGGAAGATGTACACGTAAAACGCTCTATTCCGGCTGAAACGTCGATATATGCAATAAAAACAGAACTTCTCCCCTTTTTAATATCCTACTCAGTATTTTAACGAGAAACAAATAGTTGATTGAAAATGAAGTATTTAAGGTTATTATCTAATCAATTATGTGTTTGCATCATTTTTATCGTATATATAATGAATTAAACCCATAAAATGAAAATTCACAAAAACGTGGAAAAACGGCAAAATATTGCCTAATTCGATGATATTTTGTTTATATCATATAGAGGAAAAGTGGATGATAAACGTCAAAATATTGCTAAATTCGATGATTTTTCGTACGAAACAAAATGCAAGAAAACTTGCTTAAAATGCAATATTATGCGACATTCTGAGATTTGAAGGCTAAATCACATATCGTGATACTACATGAAATAGTATCGAAATATTGGTAAAAATGAATATATTTACGTAATATCAAACTACATGATTAACGTGAAAAAGTCACTATTATACAATATTTGAGGATTTTAACTTCAAATCATAGAGCGAGGTTTCGTATTATTTAGATCCAAGAAAAGATATATGACAATGTTGTTTTCAATACAAATGATAAAAAACAATGTGTTTTCATTAGCATTAACTAAAATGTTCTTGATTTTCCGTTTATATTACCTATGGAAGATGTACACGTAAAACCGCTCTAATCCGGCTGAAACATCGATATATGCAATAAAAACTGAACTTCTCCCCTTTTCAATATCTTACACAGTATTTTAACGAGAAACAAACAGATGATTGAAAATGAAGTATGTAAGGTTATTATCTAATCAATTATGTGTTTGCATCATTTTTATCGTATGTATAATGAATTAATACCCATAAACTGAAAATTCACAAAAGCGTGGAAAAACGGCAAAATATTGCTTAATTTGATGATATTTTGTTTAAATCACATAAAGGAAAAGGGGATGATAAATGTCAAAATATTGCTAAATTCGATGATTTTTCGTACGAAACAAAATGCAAGAAAACTTGCTTAAAATGCAATATTATGCGACATTCTGAGATTTGAAGGCCAAATCACATATCGTGATACTACATGAAATAGTATCGAAATATTGGTAAAAACGTATATATTTACGTAAAATCCCACTATATGAAAAACGTGAAAAAAGTCACTATATTACCATATATGAGGATTTTAACTGTAAATCATAGAGCGAGGTTTCGTATTATTTAGATCCAAGAAAAGACATATGACAATGTTGTTTCCAATTCAAAAGATAAAAATCAATGTGTTTTCATTAGAATTAACTAAAATGTTCTTGATTTTCCGTTTATATTACCTATGGAAGATGTACACGTAAAACCGCTCTAATCCGGCTGAAACGTCGATATATGCAATAAAAACTGAACTTCTCCCCTTTTCAATATCTTACACAGTATTTTAACGAGAAACAAACAGATGATTGAAAATGAAGTATGTAAGGTTATTATCTAATCAATTATGTGTTTGCATCATTTTTATCGTATGTATAATGAATTAATACCCATAAACTGAAAATTCACAAAAGCGTGGAAAAACGGCAAAATATTGCTTAATTTGATGATATTTTGTTTAAATCACATAAAGGAAAAGGGGATGATAAATGTCAAAATATTGCTAAATTCGATGATTTTTCGTACGAAACAAAATGCAAGAAAACTTGCTTAAAATGCAATATTATGCGACATTCTGAGATTTGAAGGCCAAATCACATATCGTGATACTACATGAAATAGTATCGAAATATTGGTAAAAACGTATATATTTACGTAAAATCACACTACATGAAAAAAGTCACTATTTTACCATATATGAGGATTTTAACTTCAAATCATAGAGCGAGGTTTCGTATTATTTAGATCCAAGAAAAGATATATGACAATGTTGTTTTCAATACAAATGATAAAAAACAATGTGTTTTCATTAGCATTAACTAAAATGTTCTTGATTTTCCGTTTATATTACCGATGGAAGATGTACACGTAAAACGCTCTAATCCGGCTGAAACGTCGATATATGCAATAAAAACAGAACTTCTCCCCTTTTTAATATCTTACTCAGTATTATAACGAGAAACAAATAGTTGATTGAAAATGAAGTATTTAAGGTTATTATCTAATCAATTATGTGTTTGCATCATTTTTATCGTATGTAAAATGAATTAATACACATTAATTGAAAATTCACAAAAACGTGGAAAACGGCAAAATATTGCTTAATTTGATGATATTTTGTTTAAATCACATAGAGGAAAAACGGATGATAAACGTCAAAATATTGCTAAATTCGATGATTTTTCGTACGAAACAAAATGCAAGAAAACTTGCTTAAAATGCAATTTTATGCGACATTCTGAGATTTGAAGGCCAAATCACATATCGTGATACTACATGAAATAGTATCGAAATATTGGTAAAAATGAATATATTTACGTAATATCAAACTACATGATTAACGTGAAAAAGTCACTATTATACAATATTTAAAGATTTTAACTTCAAATCATAGAGCGAGGTTTCGTATTATTTAGATCCAAGAAAAGATATATGACAATGTTGTTTTCAATACAAATGATAAAAAACAATGTGTTTTCATTAGCATTAACTAAAATGTTTTTGATTTTCCGTTTATATTACCGATGGAAGATGTACACGTAAAACCGCTCTAATCCGGCTGAAACGTCGATATATGCAATAAAAACCGAACTTATCCCCTTTTCAATATCTTACACAGTATTTTAACGAGAAACAAATAGATGATTAAAAATGAAGTATTTAAGGTTATTATCTAATCAATTATGTGTTTGCATCCTTTTTATCGTATATATAATGAATTAATATCCATAGACTGAAAATTCACAAAAGCGTGGAAAAACGGCAAAATATTGCCTAATTCGATGATATTTTGTTTAAATGACATAAAGGAAAAGGAGATGATAAACGTCAAAATATTGCTATATTCGATGATTTTTCGTACGAAAGAAAATGCAAGAAAACTTGCTTAAAATGCAATATTATGCGAAATTCTGAGATATGAACCCCAAATCACATATCGTGATACTACATGAAATAGTATCGAAATATTGGTAAAAACGTATATATTTACGTAAAATCACACTACATGAAAAAAGTCACTATTTTACCATATATGAGGATTTTAACTTCAAATCATAGAGCGAGGTTTCATATTATTTAGATCCAAGAAAAGACGTGACAATGTTGTTTCCAATTCAAAAGATAAAAATCAATGTGTTTTCAATAGCATTAACTAAAATGTTCCTGATTTTCTATTTTTATTACCTATGGAAAATGTACACGTAAAACCGCTCTAATCCTGCTGAAACGTCGATATATGCAATAAAAACAGAACTTCTCCCCTTTTCAATATCTTACACAGTATTTTAACGAGAAACAAACAGATGATTGAAAATGAAGTATTTAAGGTTATTATCTAACCAATTATTCGTTTGCATCATTTTTATCGTATATATAATGAATTAATACCCATAATCGGAAAATTCACAAAAACGTGGAAAAACGGCAAAATATTGCCTAATTCGATGATATTTTGTTTAAATCACAGGGAGGAAAAGTGGATGATAAACGTCAAAATATTGCTAAATTCAATGATTTTTCGTACGAAACAAAATGGAAGAAAACTTGCTTAAAATGCAATATTATGCGACATTCTGAGATTTGAAGGCCAAATCACATATCGTGATACTACATGAAATAGTATCGAAATATTGGTAAAAATGAATATATTTACGTAATATCAAACTATATGATTAACGTGAAAAAGTCACTATTATAAACGGAAATTTATTTGAGGATTTTAACGTCAAATCATAGAGCGAGGTTTCGTATTATTTAAATCCAAGAAAAGACATATGACAATGTTGTTTCCAATACAAATGATAAAAATCAACGTGTTTTCATTAGAATTAACTAAAATGTTCCTGATTTTCCGTTTATAATACCGATGGAAGATGTACGCGTAAAACGCTCTATTCCGGCTGAAACGTCGATATATGCATTAAAAACAGAACTTCTCCCCTTTTTAATATCTTACTCAGTATTTTAACGAGAAACAAATAGTTGATTGAAAATGAAGTATTTAAGGTTATTATCTAATCAATTATGTGTTTGCATCATTTTTATCGTATATATAATGAATTAAACCCATAAACTGAAAATTCACAAAAACGTGGAAAAACGGCAAAATATTGCCTAATTCGATGATATTTTGTTTAAATCATATAGAGGAAAAGTGGATGATAAACGTCAAAATATTGCTCAATTCGATGATTTTTCGTACGAAACAAAATGCAAGAAAACTTGCTTAAAATGCAATATTATGCGACATTCTGAGATTTGAAGGCTAAATCACATATTGTGATACTACATGAAATAGTATCGAAATATTGGTAAAAATGAATATATTTACGTAATATCAAACTACATGATTAACGTGAAAAAGTCACTATTATACAATATTTGAGGATTTTAACTTCAAATCATAGAGCGAGGTTTCGTATTATTTAGATCCAAGAAAAGATATATGACAATGTTGTTTTCAATACAAATGATAAAAAACAATGTGTTTTCATTAGCATTAACTAAAATGTTCTTGATTTTCCGTTTATATTACCGATGGAAGATGTACACGTAAAACGCTCTAAACCGGCTGAAACGTCGATATATGCAATAAAAACAGAACTTCTCCCCTTTTTAATATCTTACTCAGTATTTTAACGAGAAACAAATAGTTGATTGAAAATGAAGTATTTAAGGTTATTATCTAATCAATTATGTGTTTGCATCATTTTTGTCGTATATATAATAAATTAAACCCATAAACTGAAAATTCACAAAAACGTGGAAAAATGGCAAAATATTGCCTAATTCGATGATATTTTGTTTAAATCACATAGAGGAAAAGTGGATGATAAACGTCAAAATATTGCTAAATTCGATGATTTTTCGTAGGAAACAAAATGCAAGAAAACTTGTTAAAAATGCAATATTATGCGAAATTCTGAGATATGAAGCCCAAATCACATATCGTGATACTACATGAAATAGTATCGAAATATTGGTAAAAACGTATATATTTACGTAAAATCACACTACATGAAAAAAGTCACTATTTTACCATATATGAGGATTTTAACTTCAAATCATAGAGCGAGGTTTCGTATTATTTAGATCCAAGAAAAGATATATGACAATGTTGTTTTCAATACAAATGATAAAAAACAATGTGTTTTCATTAGCATTAACTAAAATGTTCTTGATTTTCCGTTTATATTACCGATGGAAGATGTACACGTAAAACGCTCTAATCCGGCTGAAACGTCGATATATGCAATAAAAACAGAACTTCTCCCCTTTTTAATATCTTACTCAGTATTATAACGAGAAACAAATAGTTGATTGAAAATGAAGTATTTAAGGTTATTATCTAATCAATTATGTGTTTGCATCATTTTTATCGTATGTAAAATGAATTAATACACATTAATTGAAAATTCACAAAAACGTGGAAAACGGCAAAATATTGCTTAATTTGATGATATTTTGTTTAAATCACATAGAGGAAAAACGGATGATAAACGTCAAAATATTGCTAAATTCGATGATTTTTCGTACGAAACAAAATGCAAGAAAACTTGCTTAAAATGCAATTTTATGCGACATTCTGAGATTTGAAGGCCAAATCACATATCGTGATACTACATGAAATAGTATCGAAATATTGGTAAAAATGAATATATTTACGTAATATCAAACTACATGATTAACGTGAAAAAGTCACTATTATACAATATTTAAAGATTTTAACTTCAAATCATAGAGCGAGGTTTCGTATTATTTAGATCCAAGAAAAGATATATGACAATGTTGTTTTCAATACAAATGATAAAAAACAATGTGTTTTCATTAGCATTAACTAAAATGTTTTTGATTTTCCGTTTATATTACCGATGGAAGATGTACACGTAAAACCGCTCTAATCCGGCTGAAACGTCGATATATGCAATAAAAACCGAACTTATCCCCTTTTCAATATCTTACACAGTATTTTAACGAGAAACAAATAGATGATTAAAAATGAAGTATTTAAGGTTATTATCTAATCAATTATGTGTTTGCATCCTTTTTATCGTATATATAATGAATTAATATCCATAGACTGAAAATTCACAAAAGCGTGGAAAAACGGCAAAATATTGCCTAATTCGATGATATTTTGTTTAAATGACATAAAGGAAAAGGAGATGATAAACGTCAAAATATTGCTATATTCGATGATTTTTCGTACGAAAGAAAATGCAAGAAAACTTGCTTAAAATGCAATATTATGCGAAATTCTGAGATATGAACCCCAAATCACATATCGTGATACTACATGAAATAGTATCGAAATATTGGTAAAAACGTATATATTTACGTAAAATCACACTACATGAAAAAAGTCACTATTTTACCATATATGAGGATTTTAACTTCAAATCATAGAGCGAGGTTTCATATTATTTAGATCCAAGAAAAGACGTGACAATGTTGTTTCCAATTCAAAAGATAAAAATCAATGTGTTTTCAATAGCATTAACTAAAATGTTCCTGATTTTCTATTTTTATTACCTATGGAAAATGTACACGTAAAACCGCTCTAATCCTGCTGAAACGTCGATATATGCAATAAAAACAGAACTTCTCCCCTTTTCAATATCTTACACAGTATTTTAACGAGAAACAAACAGATGATTGAAAATGAAGTATTTAAGGTTATTATCTAACCAATTATTCGTTTGCATCATTTTTATCGTATATATAATGAATTAATACCCATAATCGGAAAATTCACAAAAACGTGGAAAAACGGCAAAATATTGCCTAATTCGATGATATTTTGTTTAAATCACAGGGAGGAAAAGTGGATGATAAACGTCAAAATATTGCTAAATTCAATGATTTTTCGTACGAAACAAAATGGAAGCAAACTTGCTTAAAATGCAATATTATGCGACATTCTGAGATTTGAAGGCCAAATCACATATCGTGATACTACATGAAATAGTATCGAAATATTGGTAAAAATGAATATATTTACGTAATATCAAACTATATGATTAACGTGAAAAAGTCACTATTATAAACGGAAATTTATTTGAGGATTTTAACTTCAAATCATAGAGCGAGGTTTCGTATTATTTAAATCCAAGAAAAGACATATGACAATGTTGTTTCCAATACAAATGATAAAAATCAACGTGTTTTCATTAGAATTAACTAAAATGTTCCTGATTTTCCGTTTATAATACCGATGGAAGATGTACGCGTAAAACGCTCTATTCCGGCTGAAACGTCGATATATGCATTAAAAACAGAACTTCTCCCCTTTTTAATATCTTACTCAGTATTTTAACGAGAAACAAATAGTTGATTGAAAATGAAGTATTTAAGGTTATTATCTAATCAATTATGTGTTTGCATCATTTTTATCGTATATATAATGAATTAAACCCATAAACTGAAAATTCACAAAAACGTGGAAAAACGGCAAAATATTGCCTAATTCGATGATATTTTGTTTAAATCATATAGAGGAAAAGTGGATGATAAACGTCAAAATATTGCTCAATTCGATGATTTTTCGTACGAAACAAAATGCAAGAAAACTTGCTTAAAATGCAATATTATGCGACATTCTGAGATTTGAAGGCTAAATCACATATCGTGATACTACATGAAATAGTATCGAAATATTGGTAAAAATGAATATATTTACGTAATATCAAACTACATGATTAACGTGAAAAAGTCACTATTATACAATATTTGAGGATTTTAACTTCAAATCATAGAGCGAGGTTTCGTATTATTTAGATCCAAGAAAAGATATATGACAATGTTGTTTTCAATACAAATGATAAAAAACAATGTGTTTTCATTAGCATTAACTAAAATGTTCTTGATTTTCCGTTTATATTACCGATGGAAGATGTACACGTAAAACGCTCTAAACCGGCTGAAACGTCGATATATGCAATAAAAACAGAACTTCTCCCCTTTTTAATATCTTACTCAGTATTTTAACGAGAAACAAATAGTTGATTGAAAATGAAGTATTTAAGGTTATTATCTAATCAATTATGTGTTTGCATCATTTTTATCGTATATATAATAAATTAAACCCATAAACTGAAAATTCACAAAAACGTGGAAAAATGGCAAAATATTGCCTAATTCGATGATATTTTGTTTAAATCACATAGAGGAAAAGTGGATGATAAACGTCAAAATATTGCTAAATTCGATGATTTTTCGTAGGAAACAAAATGCAAGAAAACTTGTTAAAAATGCAATATTATGCGAAATTCTGAGATATGAAGCCCAAATCACATATCGTGATACTACATGAAATAGTATCGAAATATTGGTAAAAACGTATATATTTACGTAAAATCACACAACATGAAAAAAGTCACTATTTTACCATATATGAGGATTTTAACTTCAAATCATAGAGCGAGGTTTCGTATTATTTAGATCCAAGAAAAGATATATGACAATGTTGTTTTCAATACAAATGATAAAAAACAATGTGTTTTCATTAGCATTAACTAAAATGTTCTTGATTTTCCGTTTATATTACCGATGGAAGATGTACACGTAAAACGCTCTAATCCGGCTGAAACGTCGATATATGCAATAAAAACAGAACTTCTCCCCTTTTTAATATCTTACTCAGTATTATAACGAGAAACAAATAGTTGATTGAAAATGAAGTATTTAAGGTTATTATCTAATCAATTATGTGTTTGCATCATTTTTATCGTATGTAAAATGAATTAATACACATTAATTGAAAATTCACAAAAACGTGGAAAACGGCAAAATATTGCTTAATTTGATGATATTTTGTTTAAATCACATAGAGGAAAAACGGATGATAAACGTCAAAATATTGCTAAATTCGATGATTTTTCGTACGAAACAAAATGCAAGAAAACTTGCTTAAAATGCAATTTTATGCGACATTCTGAGATTTAAAGGCCAAATCACATATCGTGATACTACATGAAATAGTATCGAAATATTGGTAAAAATGAATATATTTACGTAATATCAAACTACATGATTAACGTGAAAAAGTCACTATTATACAATATTTAAAGATTTTAACTTCAAATCATAGAGCGAGGTTTCGTATTATTTAGATCCAAGAAAAGATATATGACAATGTTGTTTTCAATACAAATGATAAAAAACAATGTGTTTTCATTAGCATTAACTAAAATGTTTTTGATTTTCCGTTTATATTACCGATGGAAGATGTACACGTAAAACCGCTCTAATCCGGCTGAAACGTCGATATATGCAATAAAAACCGAACTTATCCCCTTTTCAATATCTTACACAGTATTTTAACGAGAAACAAATAGATGATTAAAAATGAAGTATTTAAGGTTATTATCTAATCAATTATGTGTTTGCATCCTTTTTATCGTATATATAATGAATTAATATCCATAGACTGAAAATTCACAAAAGCGTGGAAAAACGGCAAAATATTGCCTAATTCGATGATTTTTCGTACGAAAGAAAATGCAAGAAAACTTGCTTAAAATGCAATATTATGCGAAATTCTGAGATATGAACCCCAAATCACATATCGTGATACTACATGAAATAGTATCGAAATATTGGTAAAAACGTATATATTTACGTAAAATCACACTACATGAAAAAAGTCACTATTTTACCATATATGAGGATTTTAACTTCAAATCATAGAGCGAGGTTTCATATTATTTAGATCCAAGAAAAGACGTGACAATGTTGTTTCCAATTCAAAAGATAAAAATCAATGTGTTTTCAATAGCATTAACTAAAATGTTCCTGATTTTCTATTTTTATTACCTATGGAAAATGTACACGTAAAACCGCTCTAATCCTGCTGAAACGTCGATATATGCAATAAAAACAGAACTTCTCCCCTTTTCAATATCTTACACAGTATTTTAACGAGAAACAAACAGATGATTGAAAATGAAGTATTTAAGGTTATTATCTAACCAATTATTCGTTTGCATCATTTTTATCGTATATATAATGAATTAATACCCATAATCGGAAAATTCACAAAAACGTGGAAAAACGGCAAAATATTGCCTAATTCGATGATATTTTGTTTAAATCACAGGGAGGAAAAGTTTATGATAAACGTCAAAATATTGCTAAATTCAATGATTTTTCGTACGAAACAAAATGGAAGAAAACTTGCTTAAAATGCAATATTATGCGACATTCTGAGATTTGAAGGCCAAATCACATATCGTGATACTACATGAAATAGTATCGAAATATTGGTAAAAATGAATATATTTACGTAATATCAAACTATATGATTAACGTGAAAAAGTCACTATTATAAACGGAAATTTATTTGAGGATTTTAACTTCAAATCATAGAGCGAGGTTTCGTATTATTTAAATCCAAGAAAAGACATATGACAATGTTGTTTCCAATACAAATGATAAAAATCAACGTGTTTTCATTAGAATTAACTAAAATGTTCCTGATTTTCCGTTTATAATACCGATGGAAGATGTACGCGTAAAACGCTCTATTCCGGCTGAAACGTCGATATATGCATTAAAAACAGAACTTCTCCCCTTTTTAATATCTTACTCAGTATTTTAACGAGAAACAAATAGTTGATTGAAAATGAAGTATTTAAGGTTATTATCTAATCAATTATGTGTTTGCATCATTTTTATCGTATATATAATGAATTAAACCCATAAACTGAAAATTCACAAAAACGTGGAAAAACGGCAAAATATTGCCTAATTCGATGATATTTTGTTTAAATCATATAGAGGAAAAGTGGATGATAAACGTCAAAATATTGCTAAATTCGATGATTTTTCGTACGAAACAAAATGCAAGAAAACTTGCTTAAAATGCAATATTATGCGACATTCTGAGATTTGAAGGCTAAATCACATATCGTGATACTACATGAAATAGTATCGAAATATTGGTAAAAATGAATATATTTACGTAATATCAAACTACATGATTAACGTGAAAAAGTCACTATTATACAATATTTGAGGATTTTAACTTCAAATCATAGAGCGAGGTTTCGTATTATTTAGATCCAAGAAAAGATATATGACAATGTTGTTTTCAATACAAATGATAAAAAACAATGTGTTTTCATTAGCATTAACTAAAATGTTCTTGATTTTCCGTTTATATTACCGATGGAAGATGTACACGTAAAACGCTCTAAACCGGCTGAAACGTCGATATATGCAATAAAAACAGAACTTCTCCCCTTTTTAATATCTTACTCAGTATTTTAACGAGAAACAAATAGTTGATTGAAAATGAAGTATTTAAGGTTATTATCTAATCAATTATGTGTTTGCATCATTTTTATCGTATATATAATAAATTAAACCCATAAACTGAAAATTCACAAAAACGTGGAAAAACGGCAAAATATTGCCTAATTCGATGATATTTTGTTTAAATCACATAGAGGAAAAGTGGATGATAAACGTCAAAATATTGCTAAATTCGATGATTTTTCGTAAGAAACAAAATGCAAGAAAACTTGTTAAAAATGCAATATTATGCGAAATTCTGAGATATGAAGCCCAAATCACATATCGTGATACTACATGAAATAGTATCGAAATATTGGTAAAAACGTATATATTTACGTAAAATCACACTACATGAAAAAAGTCACTATTTTACCATATATGAGGATTTTAACTTCAAATCATAGAGCGAGGTTTCGTATTATTTAGATCCAAGAAAAGATATATGACAATGTTGTTTTCAATACAAATGATAAAAAACAATGTGTTTTCATTAGCATTAACTAAAATGTTCTTGATTTTCCGTTTATATTACCGATGGAAGATGTACACGTAAAACGCTCTAATCCGGCTGAAACGTCGATATATGCAATAAAAACAGAACTTCTCCCCTTTTTAATATCTTACTCAGTATTATAACGAGAAACAAATAGTTGATTGAAAATGAAGTATTTAAGGTTATTATCTAATCAATTATGTGTTTGCATCATTTTTATCGTATATATAATAAATTAAACCCATAAACTGAAAATTCACAAAAACGTGGAAAAATGGCAAAATATTGCCTAATTCGATGATATTTTGTTTAAATCACATAGAGGAAAAGTGGATGATAAACGTCAAAATATTGCTAAATTCGATGATTTTTCGTAGGAAACAAAATGCAAGAAAACTTGTTAAAAATGCAATATTATGCGAAATTCTGAGATATGAAGCCCAAATCACATATCGTGATACTACATGAAATAGTATCGAAATATTGGTAAAAACGTATATATTTACGTAAAATCACACAACATGAAAAAAGTCACTATTTTACCATATATGAGGATTTTAACTTCAAATCATAGAGCGAGGTTTCGTATTATTTAGATCCAAGAAAAGATATATGACAATGTTGTTTTCAATACAAATGATAAAAAACAATGTGTTTTCATTAGCATTAACTAAAATGTTCTTGATTTTCCGTTTATATTACCGATGGAAGATGTACACGTAAAACGCTCTAATCCGGCTGAAACGTCGATATATGCAATAAAAACAGAACTTCTCCCCTTTTTAATATCTTACTCAGTATTATAACGAGAAACAAATAGTTGATTGAAAATGAAGTATTTAAGGTTATTATCTAATCAATTATGTGTTTGCATCATTTTTATCGTATGTAAAATGAATTAATACACATTAATTGAAAATTCACAAAAACGTGGAAAACGGCAAAATATTGCTTAATTTGATGATATTTTGTTTAAATCACATAGAGGAAAAACGGATGATAAACGTCAAAATATTGCTAAATTCGATGATTTTTCGTACGAAACAAAATGCAAGAAAACTTGCTTAAAATGCAATTTTATGCGACATTCTGAGATTTGAAGGCCAAATCACATATCGTGATACTACATGAAATAGTATCGAAATATTGGTAAAAATGAATATATTTACGTAATATCAAACTACATGATTAACGTGAAAAAGTCACTATTATACAATATTTAAAGATTTTAACTTCAAATCATAGAGCGAGGTTTCGTATTATTTAGATCCAAGAAAAGATATATGACAATGTTGTTTTCAATACAAATGATAAAAAACAATGTGTTTTCATTAGCATTAACTAAAATGTTTTTGATTTTCCGTTTATATTACCGATGGAAGATGTACACGTAAAACCGCTCTAATCCGGCTGAAACGTCGATATATGCAATAAAAACCGAACTTATCCCCTTTTCAATATCTTACACAGTATTTTAACGAGAAACAAATAGATGATTAAAAATGAAGTATTTAAGGTTATTATCTAATCAATTATGTGTTTGCATCCTTTTTATCGTATATATAATGAATTAATATCCATAGACTGAAAATTCACAAAAGCGTGGAAAAACGGCAAAATATTGCCTAATTCGATGATTTTTCGTACGAAAGAAAATGCAAGAAAACTTGCTTAAAATGCAATATTATGCGAAATTCTGAGATATGAACCCCAAATCACATATCGTGATACTACATGAAATAGTATCGAAATATTGGTAAAAACGTATATATTTACGTAAAATCACACTACATGAAAAAAGTCACTATTTTACCATATATGAGGATTTTAACTTCAAATCATAGAGCGAGGTTTCATATTATTTAGATCCAAGAAAAGACGTGACAATGTTGTTTCCAATTCAAAAGATAAAAATCAATGTGTTTTCAATAGCATTAACTAAAATGTTCCTGATTTTCTATTTTTATTACCTATGGAAAATGTACACGTAAAACCGCTCTAATCCTGCTGAAACGTCGATATATGCAATAAAAACAGAACTTCTCCCCTTTTCAATATCTTACACAGTATTTTAACGAGAAACAAACAGATGATTGAAAATGAAGTATTTAAGGTTATTATCTAACCAATTATTCGTTTGCATCATTTTTATCGTATATATAATGAATTAATACCCATAATCGGAAAATTCACAAAAACGTGGAAAAACGGCAAAATATTGCCTAATTCGATGATATTTTGTTTAAATCACAGGGAGGAAACGTGGATGATAAACGTCAAAATATTGCTAAATTCAATGATTTTTCGTACGAAACAAAATGGAAGAAAACTTGCTTAAAATGCAATATTATGCGACATTCTGAGATTTGAAGGCCAAATCACATATCGTGATACTACATGAAATAGTATCGAAATATTGGTAAAAATGAATATATTTACGTAATATCAAACTATATGATTAACGTGAAAAAGTCACTATTATAAACGGAAATTTATTTGAGGATTTTAACTTCAAATCATAGAGCGAGGTTTCGTATTATTTAAATCCAAGAAAAGACATATGACAATGTTGTTTCCAATACAAATGATAAAAATCAACGTGTTTTCATTAGAATTAACTAAAATGTTCCTGATTTTCCGTTTATAATACCGATGGAAGATGTACGCGTAAAACGCTCTATTCCGGCTGAAACGTCGATATATGCATTAAAAACAGAACTTCTCCCCTTTTTAATATCTTACTCAGTATTTTAACGAGAAACAAATAGTTGATTGAAAATGAAGTATTTAAGGTTATTATCTAATCAATTATGTGTTTGCATCATTTTTATCGTATATATAATGAATTAAACCCATAAACTGAAAATTCACAAAAACGTGGAAAAACGGCAAAATATTGCCTAATTCGATGATATTTTGTTTAAATCATATAGAGGAAAAGTGGATGATAAACGTCAAAATATTGCTAAATTCGATGATTTTTCGTACGAAACAAAATGCAAGAAAACTTGCTTAAAATGCAATATTATGCGACATTCTGAGATTTGAAGGCTAAATCACATATCGTGATACTACATGAAATAGTATCGAAATATTGGTAAAAATGAATATATTTACGTAATATCAAACTACATGATTAACGTGAAAAAGTCACTATTATACAATATTTGAGGATTTTAACTTCAAATCATAGAGCGAGGTTTCGTATTATTTAGATCCAAGAAAAGATATATGACAATGTTGTTTTCAATACAAATGATAAAAAACAATGTGTTTTCATTAGCATTAACTAAAATGTTCTTGATTTTCCGTTTATATTACCGATGGAAGATGTACACGTAAAACGCTCTAAACCGGCTGAAACGTCGATATATGCAATAAAAACAGAACTTCTCCCCTTTTTAATATCTTACTCAGTATTTTAACGAGAAACAAATAGTTGATTGAAAATGAAGTATTTAAGGTTATTATCTAATCAATTATGTGTTTGCATCATTTTTATCGTATATATAATAAATTAAACCCATAAACTGAAAATTCACAAAAACGTGGAAAAACGGCAAAATATTGCCTAATTCGATGATATTTTGTTTAAATCACATAGAGGAAAAGTGGATGATAAACGTCAAAATATTGCTAAATTCGATGATTTTTCGTAGGAAACGAAATGCAAGAAAACTTGTTAAAAATGCAATATTATGCGAAATTCTGAGATATGAAGCCCAAATCACATATCGTGATACCACATGAAATAGTATCGAAATATTGGTAAAAACGTATATATTTACGTAAAATCACACTACATGAAAAAAGTCACTATTTTACCATATATGAGGATTTTAACTTCAAATCATAGAGCGAGGTTTCGTATTATTTAGATCCAAGAAAAGACATGACAATGTTGTTTCCAATTCAAAAGATAAAAATCAATGTGTTTTCAATAGCATTAACTAAAATGTTCCTGATTTTCTGTTTATATTACCTATGGAAGATGTACACGTAAAACCGCTCTAATCCTGCTGAAACGTCGATATATGCAATAAAAACAGAACTTCTCCCCTTTTCAATATCTTACTCAGTATTATAACGAGAAACAAATAGTTGATTGAAAATGAAGTATTTAAGGTTATTATCTAATCAATTATGTGTTTGCATCATTTTTATCGTATATATAATAAATCAAACCCATAAAATGAAAATTCACAAAAACGTGGAAAACGGCAAAATATTGCCTAATTCGATGATATTTTGTTTAAATCACATAGAGGAAAAGTGGATGATAAACGTCAAAATATTGCTAAATTCGATGATTTTTCGTACGAAACAAAATACAAGAAAACTTGCTTAAAATGCAATATTATGAGACATTCTGAGATTTGAAGGCCAAATCACATATCGTGATACTACATGAAATAGTATCGAAATATTGGTAAAAATGAATATATTTACGTAATATCAAATTACATGATTAACGTGAAAAAGTTACTGTTATACAATATTTGTGGATTTTAACTACAAATCATAGAGCGAGGTTTCGTATTATTTAGATCCAAGAAAAGATATATGACAATGTTGTTTTCAATACAAATGATAAAAAACAATGTGTTTTCATCAGCATTAATTAAAATGTTGTTGATTTTCCGTTTATATTACCGATGGAAGATGTACACGTAAAACCGCTCTAATCCGGCTGAAACGTCGATATATGCAATAAAAACAGAACTTCTCCCCTTTTTAATATCTTACTCAGTATTTTAACGAGAAACAAATAGTTGATTGAAAATGAAGTATTTAAGGTTATTATCTAATCAATTATGTGTTTGCATCATTTTTATCGTATATATAATAAATTAAACCCATAAACTGAAAATTCACAAAAACGTGGAAAAACGGCAAAATATTGCCTAATTCGATGATATTTTGTTTAAATCACATAGAGGAAAAGTGGATGATAAACGTCAAAATATTGCTAAATTCGATGATTTTTCGTAGGAAACAAAATGCAAGAAAACTTGCTTAAAATGCAATATTATGAGACATTCTGAGATTTGAAGGCCAAATCACATCGTGATACTACATGAAATAGTATCGAAATATTGGAAAAAATGAATATATTTACGTAATATCAAACTACATGATTAACGTGAAAAGGTTACTATTATACAATATTTGAGGATTTTAACTTCAAATCATAGAGCGAGGTTTCGTATTATTTAGATCCAAGAAAAGATATATGACAATGTTGTTTTCAATACAAATGATAAAAAACAATGTGTTTTCGTCAGCATTAATTAAAATGTTCTTGATTTTCCGTTTATATTCCCGATGGAAGATGTACACGTAAAACCGCTCTAATCTGGCTGAAACGTCGATATATGCAATAAAAACCGAACTTCTCCTCTTTTCAATATCTTACACAGTATTTTAACGAGAAACAAATAGATGATTGAAAATGAAGTATTTAAGATTATTATCTAATCAATTATGTGTTTGCATCATTTTTATCGTATATATAATGAATTAATACCGATAGACTGAAAATTCACAAAAACGTGGAAAAACGGCAAAATATTGCATAATTCGATGATATTTTGTCTAAATGACATAAAGGAAAAGTAGATGATAAACGTCAAAATATTGCTAAATTCGATGATTTTTCGTACGAAACAAAATGCAAGAAAACTTGTTTAAAATGCAATATTATGCGAAATTCTGATATATGAAGGCCAAATCACATCGTGATACTACATAAAATAGTATCAAAATTTTGGTAAAAATGAATATATTTACGTAATATCAAACTACATGATTAACGTGAAAAAGTCACTATTATAACCGGAAATTTATTTGAGGATTTTAACTTCAAATCATAGAGCGAGGTTTCGTATTATTTAAATCCAAGAAAAGACATATGACAATGTTGTTTCCAATACAAATACGTGTTTTCATTAGAATTAACTAAAATGTTCCTGATTTTCCGTTTATAATACCGATGGAAGATGTACACGTAAAACGCTTTATTCCGGCTGAAACGTCGATATATGCAATAAAAACAGAACTTCTCCCCTTTTTAATATCTTACTCAGTGTTTTAACGAGATACAAATAGTTGACTGAAAATGAAGTATTTAAGGTTATTATCTAATTAATTATGTGTTTGCATCATTTTTATCGTATGTATAATGAATTAATACACATAAATTAAAATTTCACAAAAACGTGGAAAACGGCAATATATTGCTTAATTTGATGATATTTTGTTTAAATCACATAAAGGAAAAGGGGATGATAAATGTCAAAATATTGCTAAATTCGATGATTTTTCGTAAGAAACAAAATGCAAGAAAACTTGCTTAAAATGCAATATTATGCGACATTCTGAGATTTGAAGGCCAAATCACATATCGTGATACTACATAAAATAGTATCGAAATATTGGTAAAAATGAATATATTTACGTAATATCAAACTACATGATTAACGTGAAAAAGTCACTATTATACAATATTTGAGGATTTTAACTTCAAATCATAGAGCGAGGTTTCGTATTATTTAGATCCAAGAAAAGATATATGACAATGTTGTTTTCAATACAAATGATAAAAAACAATGTGTTTTCATCAGCATTAATTAAAATGTTCTTGATTTTCCGTTTATATTACCGATGGAAGATGTACACGTAAAACCGCTCTAATCCGGCTGAAACGTCGATATATGCAATAAAAACTGAACTTCTCCCCTTTTCAATATCTTTCGCAGTATTTTAACGAGAAACAAACAGATGATTGAAAATGAAGTATTTAAGGTTATTATCTAACCAATTATTTGTTTGCATCATTTTTATCGTATATATAAAGAATTAATACCCATAAACTGAAAATTCACAAAAACGTGGAAAAACGGCAAAATATTCCCTAATTCGATGATATTTTGTTTAAATCACAGGGAGGAAAAGTGGATGATAAAAGTCAAAATATTGCTAAATTCAATGATTTTTCGTACGAAACAATATGCAAGAAAACTTGCTTAAAATGCAATATTATGCGACATTCTGAGATTTGAAGGCCAAATCACATATCGTGATACTACATGAAATAGTATCGAAATATTGGTAAAAACGTATATATTTACGTAAAATCCCACTACATGAAAAACGTGAAAAAAGTCACTATATTACCATATATGAGGATTTTAACTGTAAATCATAGAGCGAGGTTTCGTATTATTTAGATTCAAGAAAAGACATATGACAATGTTGTTTCCAATTCAAAAGATAAAAATCAATATGTTTTCATTAGAATTAACTAAAATGTTCCCGATTTTCTGTTTATATTACCTATGGAAAATGTACACGTAAAACCGCTCTAATCCTGCTGAAACGTCGATATATGCAATAAAAACAGAACTTCTCCCTTTTTCAATATCTTGCACAGTATTTTAACGAGAAACAAATAGATGATTGAAAATGAAGTATTTAAGGTTATTATCTAATCAATTATGTGTTTGCATCATTTTTATCGTATATATAATGAATTAATATCCATAGACTGAAAATTCACAAAAGCGTGGAAAAACTGCAAAATATTGCCTAATTCGATGATATTTTGTTTAAATGACATAAAGGAAAAGGAGATGATAAACGTCAAAATATTGCTAAATTCGATGATTTTTCGTACGAAACAAAATGCAAGAAAACTTGCTTAAAATGCAATATTATGCGAAATTCTGAGATATGAAGCCCAAATCACATATCGTGATACTACATGAAATAGTATCGAAATATTGGTAAAAACTTATATATTTACGTAAAATCACACTACATGAAAAAAGTCACTATTTTACCATATATGAGGATTTTAACTTCAAATCATAGAGCGAGGTTTCGTATAATATAATTCGTATAATATAATTTCGTATATTATGCGAGGTTTCGCATAATATTGCATTATTTAGATCCAAGAAAAGACATGACAATGTTGTTTCCAATTCAAAAGATAAAAATCAATGTGTTTTCAATAGCATTAACTAAAATGTTCCTGATTTTCTGTTTATATTACTTATGGAAAATGTACACGTAATACCGCTCTAATCCTGCTGAAACGTCGATATATGCAATAAAAACAGAATTCTCCCCTTTCAATATCTTACTCAGTATTATAACGAGAAACAAATAGTTGATTGAAAATGAAGTATTTAAGGTTATTATTATAAGGTTATTAAGGTTATTTAAGGTTACTTGCTTAAAATGCAATATTATGAGACATTCTGAGATTTGAAGGCAAAATAACATATCGTGATACTACATGAAATAGTATCGAAATATTGGTAAAAATGAATATATTTACGTAATATCAAATTACATGATTAACGTGAAAAAGTTACTGTTATACAATATTTGTGGATTTTAACTACAAATCATAGAGCGAGGTTTCGTATTATTTAGATCCAAGAAAAGATATATGACAATGTTGTTTTCAATACAAATGATAAAAAACAATGTGTTTTCATCTAATCAATTATGTGTTTGCATCATTTTTATCGTATGTATAATGAATTGTTACACATAAATTGAAAATTCACAAAAACGTGGAAAACGGCAAAATATTGCTTAATTTGATGATATTTTCTTTAAATCACATAAAGGAAAAGGGGATGATAAATGTCAAAATATTGCTAAATTCGATGATTTTTCGTAAGAAACAAAATGCAAGAAAACTTGCTTAAAATGCAATATTATGCGACATTCCGAGATTTGAAGGCCAAATCACATATCGTGATACTATATGAAATAGTATCGAAATATTGGTAAAAATGAACATATTTACGTAATATCAAACTACATGATTAACGTGAAAAAGTCACTATTATACAATATTTGAGGGTTTTAACTTCAAATCATAGAGCGAGGTTTCGTATTATTTAGATCCAAGAAAAGATATATGACAATGTTGTTTTGAATTCAAATGATAAAAAACAATATGTTTTTATCAGCATTAATTAAAATGTTCTTGATTTTCCGTTTATATTACCGATGGAAGATGTACACGTAAAACCGCTCTAATCCGGCTGAAACGTCGATATATGCAATAAAAACTGAACTTCTCCCCTTTTCAATATCTTACGCAGTATTTTAACGAGAAACAAACAGATGATTGAAAATGAAGTATTTAAGGTTATTATCTAACCAATTATTTGTTTGCATCATTTTTATCGTATATATAATGAATTAATACCCATAAACTGAAAATTCACAAAAACGTGGAAAAACGGCAAAATATTGCCTAATTCGATAATATTTTGTTTAAATCACAGGGAGGAAAAGTGGATGATAAACGTCAAAATATTGCTAAATTCAATGATTTTTCGTACGAAACAAAATGCAAGAAAACTTGCTTAAAATGCAATATTATGCGACATTCTGAGATTTGAAAGCCAAATCACATATTGTGATACTACATGAAATAGTATCGAAATATTGGTATAAACGTATATATTTACGTAAAATCCCACTACATGAAAAACGTGAAAAAAGTCACTATATTACCATATATGAGGATTTTAACTGTAAATCATAGAGCGAGGTTTCGTATTATTTAGATCCAAGAAAAGACATATGACAATGTTGTTTCCAATTCAAAAGATAAAAATCAATGTGTTTTCATTAGAATTAACTAAAATGTTCCCGATTTTCTGTTTATATTACCTATGGAAAATGTACACGTAAAACCGCTCTAATCCTGCTGAAACGTCGATATATGCAATAAAAACAGAACTTCTCCCCTTTTCAATATCTTACTCAGTATTATAACGAGAAACAAATAGTTGATTGAAAATGAAGTATTTAAGGTTATTATCTAATCAATTATGTGTTTGCATCGTTTTTATCGTATATATAATAAATCAAACCCATAAAATGAAAATTCACAAAAACGTGGAAAAACGGCAAAATATTGCCTAATTCGATGATATTTTGTTTAAATCACATAGAGGAAAAGTGGATGATAAACGTCAAAATATTGCTAAATTCGATGATTTTTCGTACGAAACAAAATACAAGAAAACTTGCTTAAAATGCAATATTATGAGACATTCTGAGATTTGAAGGCCAAATCACATATCGTGATACTACATGAAATAGTATCGAAATATTGGTAAAAATGAATATATTTACGTAATATCAAATTACATGATTAACGTGAAAAATTTACTGTTATACAATATTTGTGGATTTTAACTACAAATCATAGAGCGAGGTTTCGTATTATTTAGATCCAAGAAAAGATATATGACAATGTTGTTTTCAATACAAATGATAAAAAACAATGTGTTTTCATCAGCATTAATTAAAATGTTGTTGATTTTCCGTTTATATTACCGATGGAAGATGTACACGTAAAACCGCTCTAATCCGGCTGAAACGTCGATATATGCAATAAAAACAGAACTTCTCCCCTTTTTAATATCTTACTCAGTATTTTAACGAGAAACAAATAGTTGATTGAAAATGAAGTATTTAAGGTTATTATCTAATCAATTATGTGTTTGCATCATTTTTATCGTATATATAATAAATTAAACCCATAAACTGAAAATTCACAAAAACGTGGAAAAACGGCAAAATATTGCCTAATTCGATGATATTTTGTTTAAATCACATAGAGGAAAAGTGGATGATAAACGTCAAAATATTGCTAAATTCGATGATTTTTCGTAGGAAACAAAATGCAAGAAAACTTGCTTAAAATGCAATATTATGAGACATTCTGAGATTTGAAGGCCAAATCACATCGTGATACTACATGAAATAGTATCGAAATATTGGAAAAAATGAATATATTTACGTAATATCAAACTACATGATTAACGTGAAAAAGTTACTATTATACAATATTTGAGGATTTTAACTTCAAATCATAGAGCGAGGTTTCGTATTATTTAGATCCAAGAAAAGATATATGACAATGTTGTTTTCAATACAAATGATAAAAAACAATGTGTTTTCGTCAGCATTAATTAAAATGTTCTTGATTTTCCGTTTATATTCCCGATGGAAGATGTACACGTAAAACCGCTCTAATCTGGCTGAAACGTCGATATATGCAATAAAAACCGAACTTCTCCTCTTTTCAATATCTTACACAGTATTTTAACGAGAAACAAATAGATGATTGAAAATGAAGTATTTAAGATTATTATCTAATCAATTATGTGTTTGCATCATTTTTATCGTATATATAATGAATTAATACCGATAGACTGAAAATTCACAAAAACGTGGAAAAACGGCAAAATATTGCATAATTCGATGATATTTTGTCTAAATGACATAAAGGAAAAGTAGATGATAAACGTCAAAATATTGCTAAATTCGATGATTTTTCGTACGAAACAAAATGCAAGAAAACTTGTTTAAAATGCAATATTATGCGAAATTCTGATATATGAAGGCCAAATCACATATCGTGATACTACATAAAATAGTATCGAAATTTTGGTAAAAATGAATATATTTACGTAATATCAAACTACATGATTAACGTGAAAAAGTCACTATTATAACCGGAAATTTATTTGAGGATTTTAACTTCAAATCATAGAGCGAGGTTTCGTATTATTTAAATCCAAGAAAAGACATATGACAATGTTGTTTCCAATACAAATACGTGTTTTCATTAGAATTAACTAAAATGTTCCTGATTTTCCGTTTATAATACCGATGGAAGATGTACACGTAAAACGCTTTATTCCGGCTGAAACGTCGATATATGCAATAAAAACAGAACTTCTCCCCTTTTTAATATCTTACTCAGTGTTTTAACGAGATACAAATAGTTGACTGAAAATGAAGTATTTAAGGTTATTATCTAATCAATTATGTGTTTGCATCATTTTTATCGTATGTATAATGAATTAATACACATAAATTAAAAATTCACAAAAACGTGGAAAACGGCAATATATTGCTTAATTTGATGATATTTTCTTTAAATCACATAAAGGAAAAGGGGATGATAAATGTCAAAATATTGCTAAATTCGATGATTTTTCGTAAGAAACAAAATGCAAGAAAACTTGCTTAAAATGCAATATTATGCGACATTCTGAGATTTGAAGGCCAAATCACATATCGTGATACTACATAAAATAGTATCGAAATATTGGTAAAAATGAATATATTTCATGATTACAAACTACATGATTAACGTGAAAAAGTCACTATTATACAATATTTGAGGATTTTAACTTCAAATCATAGAGCGAGGTTTCGTATTATTTAGATCCAAGAAAAGATATATGACAATGTTGTTTTCAATACAAATGATAAAAAACAATGTGTTTTCATCAGCATTAATTAAAATGTTCTTGATTTTCCGTTTATATTACCGATGGAAGATGTACACGTAAAACCGCTCTAATCCGGCTGAAACGTCGATATATGCAATAAAAACTGAACTTCTCCCCTTTTCAATATCTTTCGCAGTATTTTAACGAGAAACAAACAGATGATTGAAAATGAAGTATTTAAGGTTATTATCTAACCAATTATTTGTTTGCATCATTTTTATCGTATATATAAAGAATTAATACCCATAAACTGAAAATTCACAAAAACGTGGAAAAACGGCAAAATATTCCCTAATTCGATGATATTTTGTTTAAATCACAGGGAGGAAAAGTGGATGATAAAAGTCAAAATATTGCTAAATTCAATGATTTTTCGTACGAAACAATATGCAAGAAAACTTGCTTAAAATGCAATATTATGCGACATTCTGAGATTTGAAGGCCAAATCACATATCGTGATACTACATGAAATAGTATCGAAATATTGGTAAAAACGTATATATTTACGTAAAATCCCACTACATGAAAAACGTGAAAAAAGTCACTATATTACCATATATGAGGATTTTAACTGTAAATCATAGAGCGAGGTTTCGTATTATTTAGATTCAAGAAAAGACATATGACAATGTTGTTTCCAATTCAAAAGATAAAAATCAATATGTTTTCATTAGAATTAACTAAAATGTTCCCGATTTTCTGTTTATATTACCTATGGAAAATGTACACGTAAAACCGCTCTAATCCTGCTGAAACGTCGATATATGCAATAAAAACAGAACTTCTCCCTTTTTCAATATCTTACACAGTATTTTAACGAGAAACAAATAGATGATTGAAAATGAAGTATTTAAGGTTATTATCTAATCAATTATGTGTTTGCATCATTTTTATCGTATATATAATGAATTAATATCCATAGACTGAAAATTCACAAAAGCGTGGAAAAACGGCAAAATATTGCCTAATTCGATGATATTTTGTTTAAATGACATAAAGGAAAAGGAGATGATAAACGTCAAAATATTGCTAAATTCGATGATTTTTCGTACGAAACAAAATGCAAGAAAACTTGCTTAAAATGCAATATTATGCGAAATTCTGAGATATGAAGCCCAAATCACATATCGTGATACTACATGAAATAGTATCGAAATATTGGTAAAAACTTATATATTTACGTAAAATCACACTACATGAAAAAAGTCACTATTTTACCATATATGAGGATTTTAACTTCAAATCATAGAGCGAGGTTTCGTATAATATAATTCGTATAATATAATTTCGTATATTATGCGAGGTTTCGCATAATATTGCATTATTTAGATCCAAGAAAAGACATGACAATGTTGTTTCCAATTCAAAAGATAAAAATCAATGTGTTTTCAATAGCATTAACTAAAATGTTCCTGATTTTCTGTTTATATTACTTATGGAAAATGTACACGTAATACCGCTCTAATCCTGCTGAAACGTCGATATATGCAATAAAAACAGAATTCTCCCCTTTCAATATCTTACTCAGTATTATAACGAGAAACAAATAGTTGATTGAAAATGAAGTATTTAAGGTTATTATTATAAGGTTATTAAGGTTATTTAAGGTTACTTGCTTAAAATGCAATATTATGAGACATTCTGAGATTTGAAGGCAAAATAACATATCGTGATACTACATGAAATAGTATCGAAATATTGGTAAAAATGAATATATTTACGTAATATCAAATTACATGATTAACGTGAAAAAGTTACTGTTATACAATATTTGTGGATTTTAACTACAAATCATAGAGCGAGGTTTCGTATTATTTAGATCCAAGAAAAGATATATGACAATGTTGTTTTCAATACAAATGATAAAAAACAATGTGTTTTCATCTAATCAATTATGTGTTTGCATCATTTTTATCGTATGTATAATGAATTGTTACACATAAATTGAAAATTCACAAAAACGTGGAAAACGGCAAAATATTGCTTAATTTGATGATATTTTCTTTAAATCACATAAAGGAAAAGGGGATGATAAATGTCAAAATATTGCTAAATTCGATGATTTTTCGTAAGAAACAAAATGCAAGAAAACTTGCTTAAAATGCAATATTATGCGACATTCCGAGATTTGAAGGCCAAATCACATATCGTGATACTATATGAAATAGTATCGAAATATTGGTAAAAATGAACATATTTACGTAATATCAAACTACATGATTAACGTGAAAAAGTCACTATTATACAATATTTGAGGGTTTTAACTTCAAATCATAGAGCGAGGTTTCGTATTATTTAGATCCAAGAAAAGATATATGACAATGTTGTTTTCAATTCAAATGATAAAAAACAATATGTTTTTATCAGCATTAATTAAAATGTTCTTGATTTTCCGTTTATATTACCGATGGAAGATGTACACGTAAAACCGCTCTAATCCGGCTGAAACGTCGATATATGCAATAAAAACTGAACTTCTCCCCTTTTCAATATCTTACGCAGTATTTTAACGAGAAACAAACAGATGATTGAAAATGAAGTATTTAAGGTTATTATCTAACCAATTATTTGTTTGCATCATTTTTATCGTATATATAATGAATTAATACCCATAAACTGAAAATTCACAAAAACGTGGAAAAACGGCAAAATATTGCCTAATTCGATAATATTTTGTTTAAATCACAGGGAGGAAAAGTGGATGATAAACGTCAAAATATTGCTAAATTCAATGATTTTTCGTACGAAACAAAATGCAAGAAAACTTGCTTAAAATGCAATATTATGCGACATTCTGAGATTTGAAAGCCAAATCACATATTGTGATACTACATGAAATAGTATCGAAATATTGGTATAAACGTATATATTTACGTAAAATCCCACTACATGAAAAACGTGAAAAAAGTCACTATATTACCATATATGAGGATTTTAACTGTAAATCATAGAGCGAGGTTTCGTATTATTTAGATCCAAGAAAAGACATATGACAATGTTGTTTCCAATTCAAAAGATAAAAATCAATGTGTTTTCATTAGAATTAACTAAAATGTTCCCGATTTTCTGTTTATATTACCTATGGAAAATGTACACGTAAAACCGCTCTAATCCTGCTGAAACGTCGATATATGCAATAAAAACAGAACTTCTCCCCTTTTCAATATCTTACTCAGTATTATAACGAGAAACAAATAGTTGATTGAAAATGAAGTATTTAAGGTTATTATCTAATCAATTATGTGTTTGCATCGTTTTTATCGTATATATAATAAATCAAACCCATAAAATGAAAATTCACAAAAACGTGGAAAAACGGCAAAATATTGCCTAATTCGATGATATTTTGTTTAAATCACATAGAGGAAAAGTGGATGATAAACGTCAAAATATTGCTAAATTCGATGATTTTTCGTACGAAACAAAATACAAGAAAACTTGCTTAAAATGCAATATTATGAGACATTCTGAGATTTGAAGGCCAAATCACATATCGTGATACTACATGAAATAGTATCGAAATATTGGTAAAAATGAATATATTTACGTAATATCAAATTACATGATTAACGTGAAAAATTTACTGTTATACAATATTTGTGGATTTTAACTACAAATCATAGAGCGAGGTTTCGTATTATTTAGATCCAAGAAAAGATATATGACAATGTTGTTTTCAATACAAATGATAAAAAACAATGTGTTTTCATCAGCATTAATTAAAATGTTGTTGATTTTCCGTTTATATTACCGATGGAAGATGTACACGTAAAACCGCTCTAATCCGGCTGAAACGTCGATATATGCAATAAAAACAGAACTTCTCCCCTTTTTAATATCTTACTCAGTATTTTAACGAGAAACAAATAGTTGATTGAAAATGAAGTATTTAAGGTTATTATCTAATCAATTATGTGTTTGCATCATTTTTATCGTATATATAATAAATTAAACCCATAAACTGAAAATTCACAAAAACGTGGAAAAACGGCAAAATATTGCCTAATTCGATGATATTTTGTTTAAATCACATAGAGGAAAAGTGGATGATAAACGTCAAAATATTGCTAAATTCGATGATTTTTCGTAGGAAACAAAATGCAAGAAAACTTGCTTAAAATGCAATATTATGAGACATTCTGAGATTTGAAGGCCAAATCACATCGTGATACTACATGAAATAGTATCGAAATATTGGAAAAAATGAATATATTTACGTAATATCAAACTACATGATTAACGTGAAAAAGTTACTATTATACAATATTTGAGGATTTTAACTTCAAATCATAGAGCGAGGTTTCGTATTATTTAGATCCAAGAAAAGATATATGACAATGTTGTTTTCAATACAAATGATAAAAAACAATGTGTTTTCGTCAGCATTAATTAAAATGTTCTTGATTTTCCGTTTATATTCCCGATGGAAGATGTACACGTAAAACCGCTCTAATCTGGCTGAAACGTCGATATATGCAATAAAAACCGAACTTCTCCTCTTTTCAATATCTTACACAGTATTTTAACGAGAAACAAATAGATGATTGAAAATGAAGTATTTAAGATTATTATCTAATCAATTATGTGTTTGCATCATTTTTATCGTATATATAATGAATTAATACCGATAGACTGAAAATTCACAAAAACGTGGAAAAACGGCAAAATATTGCATAATTCGATGATATTTTGTCTAAATGACATAAAGGAAAAGTAGATGATAAACGTCAAAATATTGCTAAATTCGATGATTTTTCGTACGAAACAAAATGCAAGAAAACTTGTTTAAAATGCAATATTATGCGAAATTCTGATATATGAAGGCCAAATCACATATCGTGATACTACATAAAATAGTATCGAAATTTTGGTAAAAATGAATATATTTACGTAATATCAAACTACATGATTAACGTGAAAAAGTCACTATTATAACCGGAAATTTATTTGAGGATTTTAACTTCAAATCATAGAGCGAGGTTTCGTATTATTTAAATCCAAGAAAAGACATATGACAATGTTGTTTCCAATACAAATACGTGTTTTCATTAGAATTAACTAAAATGTTCCTGATTTTCCGTTTATAATACCGATGGAAGATGTACACGTAAAACGCTTTATTCCGGCTGAAACGTCGATATATGCAATAAAAACAGAACTTCTCCCCTTTTTAATATCTTACTCAGTGTTTTAACGAGATACAAATAGTTGACTGAAAATGAAGTATTTAAGGTTATTATCTAATCAATTATGTGTTTGCATCATTTTTATCGTATGTATAATGAATTAATACACATAAATTAAAAATTCACAAAAACGTGGAAAACGGCAATATATTGCTTAATTTGATGATATTTTCTTTAAATCACATAAAGGAAAAGGGGATGATAAATGTCAAAATATTGCTAAATTCGATGATTTTTCGTAAGAAACAAAATGCAAGAAAACTTGCTTAAAATGCAATATTATGCGACATTCTGAGATTTGAAGGCCAAATCACATATCGTGATACTACATAAAATAGTATCGAAATATTGGTAAAAATGAATATATTTCATGATTACAAACTACATGATTAACGTGAAAAAGTCACTATTATACAATATTTGAGGATTTTAACTTCAAATCATAGAGCGAGGTTTCGTATTATTTAGATCCAAGAAAAGATATATGACAATGTTGTTTTCAATACAAATGATAAAAAACAATGTGTTTTCATCAGCATTAATTAAAATGTTCTTGATTTTCCGTTTATATTACCGATGGAAGATGTACACGTAAAACCGCTCTAATCCGGCTGAAACGTCGATATATGCAATAAAAACTGAACTTCTCCCCTTTTCAATATCTTTCGCAGTATTTTAACGAGAAACAAACAGATGATTGAAAATGAAGTATTTAAGGTTATTATCTAACCAATTATTTGTTTGCATCATTTTTATCGTATATATAAAGAATTAATACCCATAAACTGAAAATTCACAAAAACGTGGAAAAACGGCAAAATATTCCCTAATTCGATGATATTTTGTTTAAATCACAGGGAGGAAAAGTGGATGATAAAAGTCAAAATATTGCTAAATTCAATGATTTTTCGTACGAAACAATATGCAAGAAAACTTGCTTAAAATGCAATATTATGCGACATTCTGAGATTTGAAGGCCAAATCACATATCGTGATACTACATGAAATAGTATCGAAATATTGGTAAAAACGTATATATTTACGTAAAATCCCACTACATGAAAAACGTGAAAAAAGTCACTATATTACCATATATGAGGATTTTAACTGTAAATCATAGAGCGAGGTTTCGTATTATTTAGATTCAAGAAAAGACATATGACAATGTTGTTTCCAATTCAAAAGATAAAAATCAATATGTTTTCATTAGAATTAACTAAAATGTTCCCGATTTTCTGTTTATATTACCTATGGAAAATGTACACGTAAAACCGCTCTAATCCTGCTGAAACGTCGATATATGCAATAAAAACAGAACTTCTCCCTTTTTCAATATCTTACACAGTATTTTAACGAGAAACAAATAGATGATTGAAAATGAAGTATTTAAGGTTATTATCTAATCAATTATGTGTTTGCATCATTTTTATCGTATATATAATGAATTAATATCCATAGACTGAAAATTCACAAAAGCGTGGAAAAACGGCAAAATATTGCCTAATTCGATGATATTTTGTTTAAATGACATAAAGGAAAAGGAGATGATAAACGTCAAAATATTGCTAAATTCGATGATTTTTCGTACGAAACAAAATGCAAGAAAACTTGCTTAAAATGCAATATTATGCGAAATTCTGAGATATGAAGCCCAAATCACATATCGTGATACTACATGAAATAGTATCGAAATATTGGTAAAAACTTATATATTTACGTAAAATCACACTACATGAAAAAAGTCACTATTTTACCATATATGAGGATTTTAACTTCAAATCATAGAGCGAGGTTTCGTATAATATAATTCGTATAATATAATTTCGTATATTATGCGAGGTTTCGCATAATATTGCATTATTTAGATCCAAGAAAAGACATGACAATGTTGTTTCCAATTCAAAAGATAAAAATCAATGTGTTTTCAATAGCATTAACTAAAATGTTCCTGATTTTCTGTTTATATTACTTATGGAAAATGTACACGTAATACCGCTCTAATCCTGCTGAAACGTCGATATATGCAATAAAAACAGAATTCTCCCCTTTCAATATCTTACTCAGTATTATAACGAGAAACAAATAGTTTATTGAAAATGAAGTATTTAAGGTTATTATTATAAGGTTATTAAGGTTATTTAAGGTTACTTGCTTAAAATGCAATATTATGAGACATTCTGAGATTTGAAGGCAAAATAACATATCGTGATACTACATGAAATAGTATCGAAATATTGGTAAAAATGAATATATTTACGTAACATCAAATTACATGATTAACGTGAAAAAGTTACTGTTATACAATATTTGTGGATTTTAACTACAAATCATAGAGCGAGGTTTCGTATTATTTAGATCCAAGAAAAGATATATGACAATTTTGTTTTCAATACAAATGATAAAAAACAATGTGTTTTCATCTAATCAATTATGTGTTTGCATCATTTTTATCGTATGTATAATGAATTGTTACACATAAATTGAAAATTCACAAAAACGTGGAAAACGGCAAAATATTGCTTAATTTGATGATATTTTCTTTAAATCACATAAAGGAAAAGGGGATGATAAATGTCAAAATATTGCTAAATTCGATGATTTTTCGTAAGAAACAAAATGCAAGAAAACTTGCTTAAAATGCAATATTATGCGACATTCCGAGATTTGAAGGCCAAATCACATATCGTGATACTATATGAAATAGTATCGAAATATTGGTAAAAATGAACATATTTACGTAATATCAAACTACATGATTAACGTGAAAAAGTCACTATTATACAATATTTGAGGGTTTTAACTTCAAATCATAGAGCGAGGTTTCGTATTATTTAGATCCAAGAAAAGATATATGACAATGTTGTTTTCAATTCAAATGATAAAAAACAATATGTTTTTATCAGCATTAATTAAAATGTTCTTGATTTTCCGTTTATATTACCGATGGAAGATGTACACGTAAAACCGCTCTAATCCGGCTGAAACGTCGATATATGCAATAAAAACTGAACTTCTCCCCTTTTCAATATCTTACGCAGTATTTTAACGAGAAACAAACAGATGATTGAAAATGAAGTATTTAAGGTTATTATTTAACCAATTATTTGTTTGCATCATTTTTATCGTATATATAATGAATTAATACCCATAAACTGAAAATTCACAAAAACGTGGAAAAACGGCAAAATATTGCCTAATTCGATAATATTTTGTTTAAATCACAGGGAGGAAAAGTGGATGATAAACGTCAAAATATTGCTAAATTCAATGATTTTTCGTACGAAACAAAATGCAAGAAAACTTGCTTAAAATGCAATATTATGCGACATTCTGAGATTTGAAAGCCAAATCACATATTGTGATACTACATGAAATAGTATCGAAATATTGGTATAAACGTATATATTTACGTAAAATCCCACTACATGAAAAACGTGAAAAAAGTCACTATATTACCATATATGAGGATTTTAACTGTAAATCATAGAGCGAGGTTTCGTATTATTTAGATCCAAGAAAAGACATATGACAATGTTGTTTCCAATTCAAAAGATAAAAATCAATGTGTTTTCATTACAATTAACTAAAATGTTCCCGATTTTCTGTTTATATTACCTATGGAAAATGTACACGTAAAACCGCTCTAATTCTGCTTAAACGTCGATATATGCAATAAAAACAGAACTTCTCCCTTTTTCAATATCTTACTCAGTATTATAACGAGAAACAAATAGTTGATTGAAAATGAAGTATTTAAGGTTATTATCTAATCAATTATGTGTTTGCATCATTTTTATCGTATATATAATGAATTAAACCCATAAACTGAAAATTCACAAAAACGTGGAAAAACGGCAAAATATTGCCTAATTCGATGATATTAATATTGCTAAATTCGATGATTTTTCGTACGAAACAAAATGCAAGAAAACTTGCTTAAAATGCAATATTATGCGACATTCTGAGATTTGAAGGCCAAATCACATATCGTGATACTACATGAAATAGTATCGAAATATTGGTAAAAATGAATATATTTACGTAAAATCCCACTACATGAAAAACGTGAAAAAAGTCACTATATTACCATATATGAGGATTTTAACTGTAAATCATAGAGCGAGGTTTCGTATTATTTAGATCCAAGAAAAGACATATGACAATGTTGTTTCCAATTCAAAAGATAAAAATCAATGTGTTTTCATTAGAATTAACTAAAATGTTCCCGATTTTCTGTTTATATTACCTATGGAAAATGTACACGTAAAACCGCTCTAATCCTGCTGAAACGTCGATATATGCAATAAAAACAGAACTTCTCCCCTTTTCAATATCTTACTCAGTATTATAACGAGAAACAAATAGTTGATTGAAAATGAAGTATTTAAGGTTATTATCTAATCAATTATGTGTTTGCATCGTTTTTATCGTATATATAATAAATCAAACCCATAAAATGAAAATTCACAAAAACGTGGAAAAACGGCAAAATATTGCCTAATTCGATGATATTTTGTTTAAATCACATAGAGGAAAAGTGGATGATAAACGTCAAAATATTGCTAAATTCGATGATTTTTCGTACGAAACAAAATACAAGAAAACTTGCTTAAAATGCAATATTATGAGACATTCTGAGATTTGAAGGCCAAATCACATATCGTGATACTACATGAAATAGTATCGAAATATTGGTAAAAATGAATATATTTACGTAATATCAAATTACATGATTAACGTGAAAAATTTACTGTTATACAATATTTGTGGATTTTAACTACAAATCATAGAGCGAGGTTTCGTATTATTTAGATCCAAGAAAAGATATATGACAATGTTGTTTTCAATACAAATGATAAAAAACAATGTGTTTTCATCAGCATTAATTAAAATGTTGTTGATTTTCCGTTTATATTACCGATGGAAGATGTACACGTAAAACCGCTCTAATCCGGCTGAAACGTCGATATATGCAATAAAAACAGAACTTCTCCCCTTTTTAATATCTTACTCAGTATTTTAACGAGAAACAAATAGTTGATTGAAAATGAAGTATTTAAGGTTATTATCTAATCAATTATGTGTTTGCATCATTTTTATCGTATATATAATAAATTAAACCCATAAACTGAAAATTCACAAAAACGTGGAAAAACGGCAAAATATTGCCTAATTCGATGATATTTTGTTTAAATCACATAGAGGAAAAGTGGATGATAAACGTCAAAATATTGCTAAATTCGATGATTTTTCGTAGGAAACAAAATGCAAGAAAACTTGCTTAAAATGCAATATTATGAGACATTCTGAGATTTGAAGGCCAAATCACATCGTGATACTACATGAAATAGTATCGAAATATTGGAAAAAATGAATATATTTACGTAATATCAAACTACATGATTAACGTGAAAAAGTTACTATTATACAATATTTGAGGATTTTAACTTCAAATCATAGAGCGAGGTTTCGTATTATTTAGATCCAAGAAAAGATATATGACAATGTTGTTTTCAATACAAATGATAAAAAACAATGTGTTTTCGTCAGCATTAATTAAAATGTTCTTGATTTTCCGTTTATATTCCCGATGGAAGATGTACACGTAAAACCGCTCTAATCTGGCTGAAACGTCGATATATGCAATAAAAACCGAACTTCTCCTCTTTTCAATATCTTACACAGTATTTTAACGAGAAACAAATAGATGATTGAAAATGAAGTATTTAAGATTATTATCTAATCAATTATGTGTTTGCATCATTTTTATCGTATATATAATGAATTAATACCGATAGACTGAAAATTCACAAAAACGTGGAAAAACGGCAAAATATTGCATAATTCGATGATATTTTGTCTAAATGACATAAAGGAAAAGTAGATGATAAACGTCAAAATATTGCTAAATTCGATGATTTTTCGTACGAAACAAAATGCAAGAAAACTTGTTTAAAATGCAATATTATGCGAAATTCTGATATATGAAGGCCAAATCACATATCGTGATACTACATAAAATAGTATCGAAATTTTGGTAAAAATGAATATATTTACGTAATATCAAACTACATGATTAACGTGAAAAAGTCACTATTATAACCGGAAATTTATTTGAGGATTTTAACTTCAAATCATAGAGCGAGGTTTCGTATTATTTAAATCCAAGAAAAGACATATGACAATGTTGTTTCCAATACAAATACGTGTTTTCATTAGAATTAACTAAAATGTTCCTGATTTTCCGTTTATAATACCGATGGAAGATGTACACGTAAAACGCTTTATTCCGGCTGAAACGTCGATATATGCAATAAAAACAGAACTTCTCCCCTTTTTAATATCTTACTCAGTGTTTTAACGAGATACAAATAGTTGACTGAAAATGAAGTATTTAAGGTTATTATCTAATCAATTATGTGTTTGCATCATTTTTATCGTATGTATAATGAATTAATACACATAAATTTAAAATTCACAAAAACGTGGAAAACGGCAATATATTGCTTAATTTGATGATATTTTGTTTAAATCACATAAAGGAAAAGGGGATGATAAATGTCAAAATATTGCTAAATTCGATGATTTTTCGTAAGAAACAAAATGCAAGAAAACTTGCTTAAAATGCAATATTATGCGACATTCTGAGATTTGAAGGCCAAATCACATATCGTGATACTACATAAAATAGTATCGAAATATTGGTAAAAATGAATATATTTCATGATTACAAACTACATGATTAACGTGAAAAAGTCACTATTATACAATATTTGAGGATTTTAACTTCAAATCATAGAGCGAGGTTTCGTATTATTTAGATCCAAGAAAAGATATATGACAATGTTGTTTTCAATACAAATGATAAAAAACAATGTGTTTTCATCAGCATTAATTAAAATGTTCTTGATTTTCCGTTTATATTACCGATGGAAGATGTACACGTAAAACCGCTCTAATCCGGCTGAAACGTCGATATATGCAATAAAAACTGAACTTCTCCCCTTTTCAATATCTTTCGCAGTATTTTAACGAGAAACAAACAGATGATTGAAAATGAAGTATTTAAGGTTATTATCTAACCAATTATTTGTTTGCATCATTTTTATCGTATATATAAAGAATTAATACCCATAAACTGAAAATTCACAAAAACGTGGAAAAACGGCAAAATATTCCCTAATTCGATGATATTTTGTTTAAATCACAGGGAGGAAAAGTGGATGATAAAAGTCAAAATATTGCTAAATTCAATGATTTTTCGTACGAAACAATATGCAAGAAAACTTGCTTAAAATGCAATATTATGCGACATTCTGAGATTTGAAGGCCAAATCACATATCGTGATACTACATGAAATAGTATCGAAATATTGGTAAAAACGTATATATTTACGTAAAATCCCACTACATGAAAAACGTGAAAAAAGTCACTATATTACCATATATGAGGATTTTAACTGTAAATCATAGAGCGAGGTTTCGTATTATTTAGATTCAAGAAAAGACATATGACAATGTTGTTTCCAATTCAAAAGATAAAAATCAATATGTTTTCATTAGAATTAACTAAAATGTTCCCGATTTTCTGTTTATATTACCTATGGAAAATGTACACGTAAAACCGCTCTAATCCTGCTGAAACGTCGATATATGCAATAAAAACAGAACTTCTCCCTTTTTCAATATCTTACACAGTATTTTAACGAGAAACAAATAGATGATTGAAAATGAAGTATTTAAGGTTATTATCTAATCAATTATGTGTTTGCATCATTTTTATCGTATATATAATGAATTAATATCCATAGACTGAAAATTCACAAAAGCGTGGAAAAACGGCAAAATATTGCCTAATTCGATGATATTTTGTTTAAATGACATAAAGGAAAAGGAGATGATAAACGTCAAAATATTGCTAAATTCGATGATTTTTCGTACGAAACAAAATGCAAGAAAACTTGCTTAAAATGCAATATTATGCGAAATTCTGAGATATGAAGCCCAAATCACATATCGTGATACTACATGAAATAGTATCGAAATATTGGTAAAAACTTATATATTTACGTAAAATCACACTACATGAAAAAAGTCACTATTTTACCATATATGAGGATTTTAACTTCAAATCATAGAGCGAGGTTTCGTATAATATAATTCGTATAATATAATTTCGTATATTATGCGAGGTTTCGCATAATATTGCATTATTTAGATCCAAGAAAAGACATGACAATGTTGTTTCCAATTCAAAAGATAAAAATCAATGTGTTTTCAATAGCATTAACTAAAATGTTCCTGATTTTCTGTTTATATTACTTATGGAAAATGTACACGTAATACCGCTCTAATCCTGCTGAAACGTCGATATATGCAATAAAAACAGAATTCTCCCCTTTCAATATCTTACTCAGTATTATAACGAGAAACAAATAGTTGATTGAAAATGAAGTATTTAAGGTTATTATTATAAGGTTATTAAGGTTATTTAAGGTTACTTGCTTAAAATGCAATATTATGAGACATTCTGAGATTTGAAGGCAAAATAACATATCGTGATACTACATGAAATAGTATCGAAATATTGGTAAAAATGAATATATTTACGTAATATCAAATTACATGATTAACGTGAAAAAGTTACTGTTATACAATATTTGTGGATTTTAACTACAAATCATAGAGCGAGGTTTCGTATTATTTAGATCCAAGAAAAGATATATGACAATGTTGTTTTCAATACAAATGATAAAAAACAATGTGTTTTCATCTAATCAATTATGTGTTTGCATCATTTTTATCGTATGTATAATGAATTGTTACACATAAATTGAAAATTCACAAAAACGTGGAAAACGGCAAAATATTGCTTAATTTGATGATATTTTCTTTAAATCACATAAAGGAAAAGGGGATGATAAATGTCAAAATATTGCTAAATTCGATGATTTTTCGTAAGAAACAAAATGCAAGAAAACTTGCTTAAAATGCAATATTATGCGACATTCCGAGATTTGAAGGCCAAATCACATATCGTGATACTATATGAAATAGTATCGAAATATTGGTAAAAATGAACATATTTACGTAATATCAAACTACATGATTAACGTGAAAAAGTCACTATTATACAATATTTGAGGGTTTTAACTTCAAATCATAGAGCGAGGTTTCGTATTATTTAGATCCAAGAAAAGATATATGACAATGTTGTTTTCAATTCAAATGATAAAAAACAATATGTTTTTATCAGCATTAATTAAAATGTTCTTGATTTTCCGTTTATATTACCGATGGAAGATGTACACGTAAAACCGCTCTAATCCGGCTGAAACGTCGATATATGCAATAAAAACTGAACTTCTCCCCTTTTCAATATCTTACGCAGTATTTTAACGAGAAACAAACAGATGATTGAAAATGAAGTATTTAAGGTTATTATCTAACCAATTATTTGTTTGCATCATTTTTATCGTATATATAATGAATTATTACCCATAAACTGAAAATTCACAAAAACGTGGAAAAACGGCAAAATATTGCCTAATTCGATAATATTTTGTTTAAATCACAGGGAGGAAAAGTGGATGATAAACGTCAAAATATTGCTAAATTCAATGATTTTTCGTACGAAACAAAATGCAAGAAAACTTGCTTAAAATGCAATATTATGCGACATTCTGAGATTTGAAAGCCAAATCACATATTGTGATACTACATGAAATAGTATCGAAATATTGGTATAAACGTATATATTTACGTAAAATCCCACTACATGAAAAACGTGAAAAAAGTCACTATATTACCATATATGAGGATTTTAACTGTAAATCATAGAGCGAGGTTTCGTATTATTTAGATCCAAGAAAAGACATATGACAATGTTGTTTCCAATTCAAAAGATAAAAATCAATGTGTTTTCATTAGAATTAACTAAAATGTTCCCGATTTTCTGTTTATATTACCTATGGAAAATGTACACGTAAAACCGCTCTAATCCTGCTGAAACGTCGATATATGCAATAAAAACAGAACTTCTCCCTTTTTCAATATCTTACTCAGTATTATAACGAGAAACAAATAGTTGATTGAAAATGAAGTATTTAAGGATATTATCTAATCAATTATGTGTTTGCATCATTTTTATCGTATATATAATGAATTAAACCCATAAACTGAAAATTCACAAAAACGTGGAAAAACGGCAAAATATTGCCTAATTCGATGATATTAATATTGCTAAATTCGATGATTTTTCGTACGAAACAAAATGCAAGAAAACTTGCTTAAAATGCAATATTATGCGACATTCTGAGATTTGAAGGCCAAATCACATATCGTGATACTACATGAAATAGTATCGAAATATTGGTAAAAATGAATATATTTACGTAAAATCCCACTACATGAAAAACGTGAAAAAAGTCACTATATTACCATATATGAGGATTTTAACTGTAAATCATAGAGCGAGGTTTCGTATTATTTAGATCCAAGAAAAGACATATGACAATGTTGTTTCCAATTCAAAAGATAAAAATCAATGTGTTTTCATTAGAATTAACTAAAATGTTCCCGATTTTCTGTTTATATTACCTATGGAAAATGTACACGTAAAACCGCTCTAATCCTGCTGAAACGTCGATATATGCAATAAAAACAGAACTTCTCCCCTTTTCAATATCTTACTCAGTATTATAACGAGAAACAAATAGTTGATTGAAAATGAAGTATTTAAGGTTATTATCTAATCAATTATGTGTTTGCATCGTTTTTATCGTATATATAATAAATCAAACCCATAAAATGAAAATTCACAAAAACGTGGAAAAACGGCAAAATATTGCCTAAATCGATGATATTTTGTTTAAATCACATAGAGGAAAAGTGGATGATAAACGTCAAAATATTGCTAAATTCGATGATTTTTCGTACGAAACAAAATACAAGAAAACTTGCTTAAAATGCAATATTATGAGACATTCTGAGATTTGAAGGCCAAATCACATATCGTGATACTACATGAAATAGTATCGAAATATTGGTAAAAATGAATATATTTACGTAATATCAAATTACATGATTAACGTGAAAAATTTACTGTTATACAATATTTGTGGATTTTAACTACAAATCATAGAGCGAGGTTTCGTATTATTTAGATCCAAGAAAAGATATATGACAATGTTGTTTTCAATACAAATGATAAAAAACAATGTGTTTTCATCAGCATTAATTAAAATGTTGTTGATTTTCCGTTTATATTACCGATGGAAGATGTACACGTAAAACCGCTCTAATCCGGCTGAAACGTCGATATATGCAATAAAAACAGAACTTCTCCCCTTTTTAATATCTTACTCAGTATTTTAACGAGAAACAAATAGTTGATTGAAAATGAAGTATTTAAGGTTATTATCTAATCAATTATGTGTTTGCATCATTTTTATCGTATATATAATGAATTAATATCCATAGACTGAAAATTCACAAAAGCGTGGAAAAACGGCAAAATATTGCCTAATTCGATGATATTTTGTTTAAATGACATAAAGGAAAAGGAGATGATAAACGTCAAAATATTGCTAAATTCGATGATTTTTCGTACGAAACAAAATGCAAGAAAACTTGCTTAAAATGCAATATTATGCGAAATTCTGAGATATGAAGCCCAAATCACATATCGTGATACTACATGAAATAGTATCGAAATATTGGTAAAAACTTATATATTTACGTAAAATCACACTACATGAAAAAAGTCACTATTTTACCATATATGAGGATTTTAACTTCAAATCATAGAGCGAGGTTTCGTATAATATAATTCGTATAATATAATTTCGTATATTATGCGAGGTTTCGCATAATATTGCATTATTTAGATCCAAGAAAAGACATGACAATGTTGTTTCCAATTCAAAAGATAAAAATCAATGTGTTTTCAATAGCATTAACTAAAATGTTCCTGATTTTCTGTTTATATTACTTATGGAAAATGTACACGTAATACCGCTCTAATCCTGCTGAAACGTCGATATATGCAATAAAAACAGAACTTCTCCCCTTTCAATATCTTACTCAGTATTATAACGAGAAACAAATAGTTGATTGAAAATGAAGTATTTAAGGTTAAAATACTTGCTTAAAATGCAATATTATGAGACATTCTGAGATTTGAAGGCCAAATAACATATCGTGATACTACATGAAATAGTATCGAAATATTTGTAAAAATGAATATATTTACGTAATATCAAATTACATGATTAACGTGAAAAAGTTACTGTTATACAATATTTGTGGATTTTAACTACAAATCATAGAGCGAGGTTTCGTATTATTTAGATCCAAGAAAAGATATATGACAATGTTGTTTTCAATACAAATGATAAAAAACAATGTGTTTTCATCTAATCAATTATGTGTTTGCATCATTTTTATCGTATGTATAATGAATTGTTACACATAAATTGAAAATTCACAAAAACGTGGAAAACGGCAAAATATTGCTTAATTTGATGATATTTTCTTTAAATCACATAAAGGAAAAGGGGATGATAAATGTCAAAATATTGCTAAATTCGATGATTTTTCGTAAGAAACAAAATGCAAGAAAACTTGCTTAAAATGCAATATTATGCGACATTCCGAGATTTGAAGGCCAAATCACATATCGTGATACTATATGAAATAGTATCGAAATATTGGTAAAAATGAACATATTTACGTAATATCAAACTACATGATTAACGTGAAAAAGTCACTATTATACAATATTTGAGGGTTTTAACTTCAAATCATAGAGCGAGGTTTCGTATTATTTAGATCCAAGAAAAGATATATGACAATGTTGTTTTCAATTCAAATGATAAAAAACAATGTGTTTTTATCAGCATTAATTAAAATGTTCTTGATTTTCCGTTTATATTACCGATGGAAGATGTACACGTAAAACCGCTCTAATCCGGCTGAAACGTCGATATATGCAATAAAAACTGAACTTCTCCCCTTTTCAATATCTTACGCAGTATTTTAACGAGAAACAAACAGATGATTGAAAATGAAGTATTTAAGGTTATTATCTAACCAATTATTTGTTTGCATCATTTTTATCGTATATATAATGAATTAATACCCATAAACTGAAAATTCACAAAAACGTGGAAAAACGGCAAAATATTGCCTAATTCGATGATATTTTGTTTAAATCACAGGGAGGAAAAGTGGATGATAAACGTCAAAATATTGCTAAATTCAATGATTTTTCGTACGAAACAAAATGCAAGAAAACTTGCTTAAAATGCAATATTATGCGACATTCTGAGATTTGAAAGCCAAATCACATATTGTGATACTACATGAAATAGTATCGAAATATTGGTATAAACGTATATATTTACGTAAAATCCCACTACATGAAAAACGTGAAAAAAGTCACTATATTACCATATATGAGGATTTTAACTGTAAATCATAGAGCGAGGTTTCGTATTATTTAGATCCAAGAAAAGACATATGACAATGTTGTTTCCAATTCAAAAGATAAAAATCAATGTGTTTTCATTAGAATTAACTAAAATGTTCCCGATTTTCTGTTTATATTACCTATGGAAAATGTACACGTAAAACCGCTCTAATCCTGCTGAAACGTCGATATATGCAATAAAAACAGAACTTCTCCCTTTTTCAATATCTTACTCAGTATTATAACGAGAAACAAATAGTTGATTGAAAATGAAGTATTTAAGGTTATTATCTAATCAATTATGTGTTTGCATCATTTTTATCGTATATATAATGAATTAAACCCATAAACTGAAAATTCACAAAAACGTGGAAAAACGGCAAAATATTGCCTAATTCGATGATATTAATATTGCTAAATTCGATGATTTTTCGTACGAAACAAAATGCAAGAGAACTTGCTTAAAATGCAATATTATGCGACATTCTGAGATTTGAAGGCCAAATCACATATCGTGATACTACATGAAATAGTATCGAAATATTGGTAAAAATGAATATATTTACGTAAAATCCCACTACATGAAAAACGTGAAAAAAGTCACTATATTACCATATATGAGGATTTTAACTGTAAATCATAGAGCGAGGTTTCGTATTATTTAGATCCAAGAAAAGACATATGACAATGTTGTTTCCAATTCAAAAGATAAAAATCAATGTGTTTTCATTAGAATTAACTAAAATGTTCCCGATTTTCTGTTTATATTACCTATGGAAAATGTACACGTAAAACCGCTCTAATCCTGCTGAAACGTCGATATATGCAATAAAAACAGAACTTCTCCCCTTTTCAATATCTTACTCAGTATTATAACGAGAAACAAATAGTTGATTGAAAATGAAGTATTTAAGGTTATTATCTAATCAATTATGTGTTTGCATCGTTTTTATCGTATATATAATAAATCAAACCCATAAAATGAAAATTCACAAAAACGTGGAAAAACGGCAAAATATTGCCTAATTCGATGATATTTTGTTTAAATCACATAGAGGAAAAGTGGATGATAAACGTCAAAATATTGCTAAATTCGATGATTTTTCGTACGAAACAAAATACAAGAAAACTTGCTTAAAATGCAATATTATGAGACATTCTGAGATTTGAAGGCCAAATCACATATCGTGATACTACATGAAATAGTATCGAAATATTGGTAAAAATGAATATATTTACGTAATATCAAATTACATGATTAACGTGAAAAAGTTACTGTTATACAATATTTGTGGATTTTAACTACAAATCATAGAGCGAGGTTTCGTATTATTTAGATCCAAGAAAAGATATATGACAATGTTGTTTTCAATACAAATGATAAAAAACAATGTGTTTTCATCAGCATTAATTAAAATGTTGTTGATTTTCCGTTTATATTACCGATGGAAGATGTACACGTAAAACCGCTCTAATCCGGCTGAAACGTCGATATATGCAATAAAAACAGAACTTCTCCCCTTTTTAATATCTTACTCAGTATTTTAACGAGAAAAAAATAGTTGATTGAAAATGAAGTATTTAAGGTTATTATCTAATCAATTATGTGTTTGCATCATTTTTATCGTATATATAATAAATTAAACCCATAAACTGAAAATTCACAAAAACGTGGAAAAACGGCAAAATATTGCCTAATTCGATGATATTTTGTTTAAATCACATAGAGGAAAAGAGGATGATAAACGTCAAAATATTGCTAAATTCGATGATTTTTCGTAGGAAACAAAATGCAAGAAAACTTGCTTAAAATGCAATATTATGAGACATTCTGAGATTTGAAGGCCAAATCACATCGTGATACTACATGAAATAGTATCGAAATATTGGAAAAAATGAATATATTTACGTAATATCAAACTACATGATTAACGTGAAAAAGTTACTATTATACAATATTTGAGGATTTTAACTTCAAATCATAGAGCGAGGTTTCGTATTATTTAGATCCAAGAAAAGATATATGACAATGTTGTTTTCAATAAAAATGATAAAAAACAATGTGTTTTCGTCAGCATTAATTAAAATGTTCTTGATTTTCCGTTTATATTCCCTATGGAAGATGTACACGTAAAACCGCTCTAATCTGGCTGAAACGTCGATATATGCAATAAAAACCGAACTTCTCCTCTTTTCAATATCTTACACAGTATTTTAACGAGAAACAAATAGATGATTGAAAATGAAGTATTTAAGATTATTATCTAATCAATTATGTGTTTGCATCATTCTTATCGTATATATAATGAATTAATACCGATAGACTGAAAATTCACAAAAACGTGGAAAAACGGCAAAATATTGCATAATTCGATGATATTTTGTCTAAATGACATAAAGGAAAAGTAGATGATAAACGTCAAAATATTGCTAAATTCGATGATTTTTCGTACGAAACAAAATGCAAGAAAACTTGTTTAAAATGCAATATTATGCGAAATTCTGAAATATGAAGGCCAAATCACATATCGTGATACTACATAAAATAGTATCGAAATTTTGGTAAAAATGAATATATTTACGTAATATCAAACTACATGATTAACGTGAAAAAGTCACTATTATAACCGGAAATTTATTTGAGGATTTTAACTTCAAATCATAGAGCGAGGTTTCGTATTATTTAAATCCAAGAAAAGACATATGACAATGTTGTTTCCAATACAAATACGTGTTTTCATTAGAATTAACTAAAATGTTCCTGATTTTCCGTTTATAATACCGATGGAAGATGTACACGTAAAACGCTTTATTCCGGCTGAAACGTCGATATATGCAATAAAAACAGAACTTCTCCCCTTTTAGAGAAGTCTTCCTCAGTGTTTTAACGAGATACAAATAGTTGACTGAAAATGAAGTATTTAAGATTATTATCTAATCAATTATGTGTTTGCATCATTTTTATCGTATGTATAATAAATTAATACACATAAATTGAAAATTCACAAAAACGTGGAAAACGGCAAAATATTGCTTAATTTGATGATATTTTGTTTAAATCACATAAAGGAAAAGGGGATGATAAATGTCAAAATATTGCTAAATTCGATGATTTTTCGTAAGAAACAAAATGCAAAAAAACTTGCTTAAAATGCAATATTATGCGACATTCTGAGATTTGAAGGCCAAATCACATATCGTGATACTACATGAAATAGTATCGAAATATTGGTAAAAATGAATATATTTACGTAATATCAAACTACATGATTAACGTGAAAAAGTCACTATTATACAATATTTGAGGATTTTAACTTCAAATCATAGAGCGAGGTTTCGTATTATTTAGATCCAAGAAAAGATATATGACAATGTTGTTTTCAATACAAATGATAAAAAACAATGTGTTTTCATCAGCATTAATTAAAATGTTCTTGATTTTCCGTTTATATTACCGATGGAAGATGTACACGTAAAACCGCTCTAATCCGGCTGAAACGTCGATATATGCAATAAAAACTGAACTTCTCCCCTTTTCAATATCTTTCGCAGTATTTTAACGAGAAACAAACAGATGATTGAAAATGAAGTATTTAAGGTTATTATCTAACCAATTATTTGTTTGCATCATTTTTATCGTATATATAATGAATTAATACCCATAAACTGAAAATTCACAAAAACGTGGAAAAACGGCAAAATATTCCCTAATTCGATGATATTTTGTTTAAATCACAGGGAGGAAAAGTGGATGATAAAAGTCAAAATATTGCTAAATTCAATGATTTTTCGTACGAAACAATATGCAAGAAAACTTGCTTAAAATGCAATATTATGCGACATTCTGAGATTTGAAGGCCAAATCACATATCGTGATACTACATGAAATAGTATCGAAATATTGGTAAAAACGTATATATTTACGTAAAATCCCACTACATGAAAAACGTGAAAAAGTCACTATATTACCATATATGAGGATTTTAACTGTAAATCATAGAGCGAGGTTTCGTATTATTTAGATTCAAGAAAAGACATATGACAATGTTGTTTCCAATTCAAAAGATAAAAATCAATATGTTTTCATTAGAATTAACTAAAATGTTCCCGATTTTCTGTTTATATTACCTATGGAAAATGTACACGTAAAACCGCTCTAATCCTGCTGAAACGTCGATATATGCAATAAAAACAGAACTTCTCCCTTTTTCAATATCTTACTCAGTATTATAACGAGAAACAAATAGTTGATTGAAAATGAAGTATTTAAGGTTATTATCTAATCAATTATGTGTTTGCATCATTTTTATCGTATATATAATGAATAAAACCCATAAACTGAAAATTCACAGAAACGTGGAAAAACGGCAAAATATTGCCTAATTCGATGATATTTTGTTTAAATCACATAGAGGAAAAGTGGATGATAAACGTCAAAATATTGCTAAATTCGATGATTTTTCGTACGAAACAAAATGCAAGAGAACTTGCTTAAAATGCAATATTATGCGACATTCTGAGATTTGAAGGCCAAATCACATATCGTGATACTACATGAAATAGTAACGAAATATTGGTAAAAATGAATATATTTACGTAATATCAAACTACATGATTAACGTGAAAAAGTCACTATTATACAATATTTAAAGATTTTAACTTCAAATCATAGAGCGAGGTTTCGTATTATTTAGATCCAAGAAAAGATATATGACAATGTTGTTTTCAATACAAATGATAAAAAACAATGTGTTTTCATTAGCATTAACTAAAATGTTCTTGATTTTGCGTTTATATTACCGATGGAAGATGTACACGTAAAACCGCTCTAATCCGGCTGAAACGTCGATATATGCAATAAAAACCGAACTTATCCCCTTTTCAATATCTTACACAGTATTTTAACGAGAAACAAATAGATGATTGAAAATGAAGTATTTAAGGTTATTATCTAATCAATTATGTGTTTGCATCATTTTTATCTTATATATAATGAATTAATATCCATAGACTGAAAATTCACAAAAGCGTGGAAAAACGGCAAAATATTGCCTAATTCGATGATATTTTGTTTAAATGACATAAAGGAAAAGGAGATGATAAACGTCAAAATATTGCTAAATTCGATGATTTTTCGTACGAAACAAAATGCAAGAAAACTTGCTTAAAATGCAATATTATGCGAAATTCTGAGATATGAAGCCCAAATCACATATCGTGATACTACATGAAATAGTATCGAAATATTGGTAAAAACTTATATATTTACGTAAAATCACACTACATGAAAAAAGTCACTATTTTACCATATATGAGGATTTTAACTTCAAATCATAGAGCGAGGTTTCGTATAATATAATTCGTATAATATAATTTCGTATATTATGCGAGGTTTCGCATAATATTGCATTATTTAGATCCAAGAAAAGACATGACAATGTTGTTTCCAATTCAAAAGATAAAAATCAATGTGTTTTCAATAGCATTAACTAAAATGTTCCTGATTTTCTGTTTATATTACTTATGGAAAATGTACACGTAATACCGCTCTAATACTGCTGAAACGTCGATATATGCAATAAAAACAGAACTTCTCCCCTTTCAATATCTTACTCAGTATTATAACGAGAAACAAATAGTTGATTGAAAATGAAGTATTTAAGGTTAAAATACTTGCTTAAAATGCAATATTATGAGACATTCTGAGATTTGAAGGCCAAATAACATATCGTGATACTACATGAAATAGTATCGAAATATTGGTAAAAATGAATATATTTACGTAATATCAAATTACATGATTAACGTGAAAAAGTTACTGTTATACAATATTTGTGGATTTTAACTACAAATCAAAGAGCGAGGTTTCGTATTATTTAGATCCAAGAAAAGATATATGACAATGTTGTTTTCAATACAAATGATAAAAAACAATGTGTTTTCATCTAATCAATTATGTGTTTGCATCATTTTTATCGTATGTATAATGAATTGTTACACATAAATTGAAAATTCACAAAAACGTGGAAAACGGCAAAATATTGCTTAATTTGATGATATTTTCTTTAAATCACATAAAGGAAAAGGGGATGATAAATGTCAAAATATTGCTAAATTCGATGATTTTTCGTAAGAAACAAAATGCAAGAAAACTTGCTTAAAATGCAATATTATGCGACATTCCGAGATTTGAAGGCCAAATCACATATCGTGATACTATATGAAATAGTATCGAAATATTGGTAAAAATGAACATATTTACGTAATATCAAACTACATGATTAACGTGAAAAAGTCACTATTATACAATATTTGAGGGTTTTAACTTCAAATCATAGAGCGAGGTTTCGTATTATTTAGATCCAAGAAAAGATATATGACAATGTTGTTTTCAATTCAAATGATAAAAAACAATGTGTTTTTATCAGCATTAATTAAAATGTTCTTGATTTTCCGTTTATATTACCGATGGAAGATGTACACGTAAAACCGCTCTAATCCGGCTGAAACGTCGATATATGCAATAAAAACTGAACTTCTCCCCTTTTCAATATCTTACGCAGTATTTTAACGAGAAACAAACAGATGATTGAAAATGAAGTATTTAAGGTTATTATCTAACCAATTATTTGTTTGCATCATTTTTATCGTATATATAATGAATTAATACCCATAAACTGAAAATTCACAAAAACGTGGAAAAACGGCAAAATATTGCCTAATTCGATGATATTTTGTTTAAATCACAGGGAGGAAAAGTGGATGATAAACGTCAAAATATTGCTAAATTCAATGATTTTTCGTACGAAACAAAATGCAAGAAAACTTGCTTAAAATGCAATATTATGCGACATTCTGAGATTTGAAAGCCAAATCACATATTGTGATACTACATGAAATAGTATCGAAATATTGGTATAAACGTATATATTTACGTAAAATCCCACTACATGAAAAACGTGAAAAAAATCACTATATTACCATATATGAGGATTTTAACTGTAAATCATAGAGCGAGGTTTCGTATTATTTAGATCCAAGAAAAGACATATGACAATGTTGTTTCCAATTCAAAAGATAAAAATCAATGTGTTTTCATTAGAATTAACTAAAATGTTCCCGATTTTCTGTTTATATTACCTATGGAAAATGTACACGTAAAACCGCTCTAATCCTGCTGAAACGTCGATATATGCAATAAAAACAGAACTTCTCCCTTTTTCAATATCTTACTCAGTATTATAACGAGAAACAAATAGTTGATTGAAAATGAAGTATTTAAGGTTATTATCTAATCAATTATGTGTTTGCATCATTTTTATCGTATATATAATGAATTAAACCCATAAACTGAAAATTCACAAAAACGTGGAAAAACGGCAAAATATTGCCTAATTCGATGATATTAATATTGCTAAATTCGATGATTTTTCGTACGAAACAAAATGCAAGAAAACTTGCTTAAAATGCAATATTATGCGACATTCTGAGATTTGAAGGCCAAATCACATATCGTGATACTACATGAAATAGTATCGAAATATTGGTAAAAATGAATATATTTACGTAAAATCCCACTACATGAAAAACGTGAAAAAAGTCACTATATTACCATATATGAGGATTTTAACTGTAAATCATAGAGCGAGGTTTCGTATTATTTAGATCCAAGAAAAGACATATGACAATGTTGTTTCCAATTCAAAAGATAAAAAATCAATGTGTTTTCATTAGAATTAACTAAAATGTTCCCGATTTTCTGTTTATATTACCTATGGAAAATGTACACGTAAAACCGCTCTAATCCTGCTGAAACGTCGATATATGCAATAAAAACAGAACTTCTCCCCTTTTCAATATCTTACTCAGTATTTTAACGAGAAACAAATAGTTGATTGAAAATGAAGTATTTAAGGTTATTATCTAATCAATTATGTGTTTGCATCATTTTTATCGTATATATAATAAATTAAACCCATAAACTGAAAATTCACAAAAACGTGGAAAAACGGCAAAATATTGCCTAATTCGATGATATTTTGTTTAAATCACATAGAGGAAAAGAGGATGATAAACGTCAAAATATTGCTAAATTCGATGATTTTTCGTAGGAAACAAAATGCAAGAAAACTTGCTTAAAATGCAATATTATGAGACATTCTGAGATTTGAAGGCCAAATCACATCGTGATACTACATGAAATAGTATCGAAATATTGGAAAAAATGAATATATTTACGTAATATCAAACTACATGATTAACGTGAAAAAGTTACTATTATACAATATTTGAGGATTTTAACTTCAAATCATAGAGCGAGGTTTCGTATTATTTAGATCCAAGAAAAGATATATGACAATGTTGTTTTCAATAAAAATGATAAAAAACAATGTGTTTTCGTCAGCATTAATTAAAATGTTCTTGATTTTCCGTTTATATTCCCTATGGAAGATGTACACGTAAAACCGCTCTAATCTGGCTGAAACGTCGATATATGCAATAAAAACCGAACTTCTCCTCTTTTCAATATCTTACACAGTATTTTAACGAGAAACAAATAGATGATTGAAAATGAAGTATTTAAGATTATTATCTAATCAATTATGTGTTTGCATCATTCTTATCGTATATATAATGAATTAATACCGATAGACTGAAAATTCACAAAAACGTGGAAAAACGGCAAAATATTGCATAATTCGATGATATTTTGTCTAAATGACATAAAGGAAAAGTAGATGATAAACGTCAAAATATTGCTAAATTCGATGATTTTTCGTACGAAACAAAATGCAAGAAAACTTGTTTAAAATGCAATATTATGCGAAATTCTGAAATATGAAGGCCAAATCACATATCGTGATACTACATAAAATAGTATCGAAATTTTGGTAAAAATGAATATATTTACGTAATATCAAACTACATGATTAACGTGAAAAAGTCACTATTATAACCGGAAATTTATTTGAGGATTTTAACTTCAAATCATAGAGCGAGGTTTCGTATTATTTAAATCCAAGAAAAGACATATGACAATGTTGTTTCCAATACAAATACGTGTTTTCATTAGAATTAACTAAAATGTTCCTGATTTTCCGTTTATAATACCGATGGAAGATGTACACGTAAAACGCTTTATTCCGGCTGAAACGTCGATATATGCAATAAAAACAGAACTTCTCCCCTTTTAGAGAAGTCTTCCTCAGTGTTTTAACGAGATACAAATAGTTGACTGAAAATGAAGTATTTAAGATTATTATCTAATCAATTATGTGTTTGCATCATTTTTATCGTATGTATAATGAATTAATACACATAAATTGAAAATTCATAAAAACGTGGAAAACGGCAAAATATTGCTTAATTTGATGATATTTTGTTTAAATCACATAAAGGAAAAGGGGATGATAAATGTCAAAATATTGCTAAATTCGATGATTTTTCGTAAGAAACAAAATGCAAAAAAACTTGCTTAAAATGCAATATTATGCGACATTCTGAGATTTGAAGGCCAAATCACATATCGTGATACTACATGAAATAGTATCGAAATATTGGTAAAAATGAATATATTTACGTAATATCAAACTACATGATTAACGTGAAAAAGTCACTATTATACAATATTTGAGGATTTTAACTTCAAATCATAGAGCGAGGTTTCGTATTATTTAGATCCAAGAAAAGATATATGACAATGTTGTTTTCAATACAAATGATAAAAAACAATGTGTTTTCATCAGCATTAATTAAAATGTTCTTGATTTTCCGTTTATATTACCGATGGAAGATGTACACGTAAAACCGCTCTAATCCGGCTGAAACGTCGATATATGCAATAAAAACTGAACTTCTCCCCTTTTTCAATATCTTTCGCAGTATTTTAACGAGAAACAAACAGATGATTGAAAATGAAGTATTTAAGGTTATTATCTAACCAATTATTTGTTTGCATCATTTTTATCGTATATATAATGAATTAATACCCATAAACCGAAAATTCACAAAAACGTGGAAAAACGGCAAAATATTCCCTAATTCGATGATATTTTGTTTAAATCACAGGGAGGAAAAGTGGATGATAAAAGTCAAAATATTGCTAAATTCAATGATTTTTCGTACGAAACAATATGCAAGAAAACTTGCTTAAAATGCAATATTATGCGACATTCTGAGATTTGAAGGCCAAATCACATATCGTGATACTACATGAAATAGTATTGAAATATTGGTAAAAACGTATATATTTACGTAAAATCCCACTACATGAAAAACGTGAAAAAGTCACTATATTACCATATATGAGGATTTTAACTGTAAATCATAGAGCGAGGTTTCGTATTATTTAGATTCAAGAAAAGACATATGACAATGTTGTTTCCAATTCAAAAGATAAAAATCAATATGTTTTCATTAGAATTAACTAAAATGTTCCCGATTTTCTGTTTATATTACCTATGGAAAATGTACACGTAAAACCGCTCTAATCCTGCTGAAACGTCGATATATGCAATAAAAACAGAACTTCTCCCTTTTTCAATATCTTACTCAGTATTATAACGAGAAACAAATAGTTGATTGAAAATGAAGTATTTAAGGTTATTATCTAATCAATTATGTGTTTTGCATCATTTTTATCGTATATATAATGAATTAAACCCATAAACTGAAAATTCACAGAAACGTGGAAAAACGGCAAAATATTGCCTAATTCGATGATATTTTGTTTAAATCACATAGAGGAAAAGTGGATGATAAACGTCAAAATATTGCTAAATTCGATGATTTTCGTACGAAACAAAATGCAAGAGAACTTGCTTAAAATGCAATATTATGCGACATTCTGAGATTTGAAGGCCAAATCACATATCGTGATACTACATGAAATAGTAACGAAATATTGTAAAAATGAATATATTTACGTAATATCAAACTACATGATTAACGTGAAAAAGTCACTATTATACAATATTTAAAGATTTTAACTTCAAATCATAGAGCGAGGTTTCGTATTATTTAGATCCAAGAAAAGATATATGACAATGTTGTTTTCAATACAAATGATAAAAAACAATGTGTTTCATTAGCATTAACTAAAATGTTCTTGATTTTGCGTTTATATTACCGATGGAAGATGTACACGTAAAACCGCTCTAATCCGGCTGAAACGTCGATATATGCAATAAAAACCGAACTTATCCCCTTTTCAATATCTTACACAGTATTTTAACGAGAAACAAATAGATGATTGAAAATGAAGTATTTAAGGTTATTATCTAATCAATTATGTGTTTGCATCGTTTTTATCGTATATATAATGAATTAATATCCATAGACTGAAAATTCACAAAAGCGTGGAAAAACGGCAAAATATTGCCTAATTCGATGATATTTTGTTTAAATGACATAAAGGAAAAGGAGATGATAAACGTCAAAATATTGCTAAATTCGATGATTTTTCGTACGAATCAAAATGCAAGAAAACTTGCTTAAAATGCAATATTATGCGAAATTCTGAGATATGAAGCCCAAATCACATATCGTGATACTACATGAAATAGTATCGAAATATTGGTAAAAACTTATATATTTACGTAAAATCACACTACATGAAAAAAGTCACTATTTTACCATATATGAGGATTTTAACTTCAAATCATAGAGCGAGGTTTCGTATAATATAATTCGTATAATATAATTTCGTATATTATGCGAGGTTTCAAAGCATTATTTAGATCCGAGAAAAGACATGACAATGTTGTTTCCAATTCAAAAGATAAAAATCAATGTGTTTTCAATAGCATTAACTAAAATGTTCCTGATTTTCTGTTTATATTACTTATGGAAAATGTACACGTAAAACCGCTCTAATCCTGCTGAAACGTCGATATATGCAATAAAAACAGAACTTCTCCCTTTTTCAATATCTTACTCAGTATTATAACGAGAAACAAATAGTTGGTTGAAAATGAAGTATTTAAGGTTATTATCTAATCAATTATGTGTTTGCATCATTTTTATCGTATATATAATGAATTAAACCCATAAACTGAAAATTCACAAAAACGTGGAAAAACGGCAAAATATTGCCTAATTCGATGATATTAATATTGCTAAATTCGATGATTTTTCGTACGAAACAAAATGCAAGAAAACTTGCTAAAAATGCAATATTATGCGACATTCTGAGATTTGAAGGCCAAATCACATATCGTGATACTACATGAAATAGTATCGAAATATTGGTAAAAATGAATATGTTTACGTAAAATCCCACTACATGAAAAACGTGAAAAAAGTCACTATATTACCATATATGAGGATTTTAACTGTAAATCATAGAGCGAGGTTTCGTATTATTTAGATCCAAGAGAAGATATATGACAATGTTGTTTTCAATACAAATGATAAAAAACAATGTGTTTTCATCAGCATTAAATAAAATGTTCTTGATTTTCCGTTTATATTACCGATGGAAGATGTACACGTAAAACCGCTCTAATCCGGCTGAAACGTCGATATATGCAATAAAAACTGAACTTCTCCCCTTTTCAATATCTTACGCAGTATTTTAACGAGAAACAAACAGATGATTGAAAATGAAGTATTTAAGGTTATTATCTAACCAATTATTTGTTTGCATCATTTTTATCGTATATATAATGAATTAATACCCATAAACTGAAAATTCACAAAAACGTGGAAAAACGGCAAAATATTCCCTAATTCGATGATATTTTGTTTAAATCACAGGGAGGAAAAGTGGATGATAAAAGTCAAAATATTGCTAAATTCAATGATTTTTCGTACGAAACAAAATGCAAGAAAACTTGCTTAAAATGCAATATTATGCGACATTCTGAGATTTGAAAGCCAAATCACATATTGTGATACTACATGAAATAGTATCGAAATATTGGTATAAACGTATATATTTACGTAAAATCCCACTACATGAAAAACGTGAAAAAAGTCACTATATTACCATATATGAGGATTTTAACTGTAAATCATAGAGCGAGGTTTCTTATTATTTAGATCCAAGAAAAGACATATGACAATGTTGTTTCCAATTCAAAAGATAAAAATCAATGTGTTTTCATTAGAATTAACTAAAATGTTCCCGATTTTCTGTTTATATTACCTATGGAAAATGTACACGTAAAACCGCTCTAATCCTGCTGAAACGTCGATATATGCAATAAAAACAGAACTTCTCCCTTTTTCAATATCTTACTCAGTATTATAACGAGAAACAAATAGTTGATTGAAAATGAAGTATTTAAGGTTATTATCTAATCAATTATGTGTTTGCATAATTTTTATCGTATATATAATGAATTAAACCCATAAACTGAAAATTCACAAAAACGTGGAAAAACGGCAAAATATTGCCTAATTCGATGATATTAATATTGCTAAATTCGATGATTTTTCGTACGAAACAAAATGCAAGAAAACTTGCTTAAAATGCAATATTATGCGACATTCTGAGATTTGAAGGCCAAATCACATATCGTGATACTACATGAAATAGTATCGAAATATTGGTAAAAATGAATATATTTACGTAAAATCCCACTATATGAAAAACGTGAAAAAAGTCACTATATTACCATATATGAGGATTTTAACTGAAATCATAGAGCGAGGTTTCGTATTATTTAGATCCAAGAAAAGACATATGACAATGTTGTTTCCAATTCAAAAGATAAAAATCAATGTGTTTTCATTAGAATTAACTAAAATGTTCCCGATTTTCTGTTTATATTACCTATGGAAAATGTACACGTAAAACCGCTCTAATCCTGCTGAAACGTCGATATATGCAATAAAAACAGAACTTCTCCCTTTTTCAATATCTTACTCAGTATTATAACGAGAAACAAATAGTTGATTGAAAATGAAGTATTTAAGGTTATTATCTAATCAATTATGTGTTTGCATCATTTTTATCGTATATATAATGAATTAAACCCATAAACTGAAAATTCACAAAAACGTGGAAAAACGGCAAAATATTGCCTAATTCGATATTTTGTTTAAATCACATAGAGGAAAATCGGATGATAAACGTCAAAATATTGCTAAATTCGATGATTTTTCGTACGAAACAAAATGCAAGAAAACTTGCTTAAAATGCAATATTATGCGAAATTCTGAGATTTGAAGGCCAAATCACATATCGTGATACTACATGAAATAGTATCGAAATATTGGTAAAAATGAATATATTTACGTAATATCAAACTACATGATTAACGTGAAAAAGTCACTATTATACAATATTTAAAGATTTTAACTTCAAATCATAGAGCGAGGTTTCGTATTATTTAGATCCAAGAAAAGATATATGACAATGTTGTTTTCAATACAAATGATAAAAAACAATGTGTTTTCATTAGCATTAACTAAAATGTTCTTGATTTTCCGTTTATATTACCGATGGAAGATGTACACGTAAAACCGCTCTAATCCGGCTGAAACGTCGATATATGCAATAAAAACCGAACTTATCCCCTTTTCAATATCTTACACAGTATTTTAACGAGAAACAAATAGATGATTGAAAATGAAGTATTTAAGGTTATTATCTAATCAATTATGTGTTTGCATCATTTTTATCGTATATATAATAAATTAAACCCATAAACTGAAAATTCACAAAAACGTGGAAAAACAGCAAAATATTGCCTAATTCGATGATATTTTGTTTAAATCACATAGAGGAAAAGTGGATGATAAACGTCAAAATATTGCTAAATTCGATGATTTTCGTACGAAACAAAATGCTAGGAAACTTGCTTAAAATGCAATATTATGAGACATTCTGAGATTTGAAGACCAAATCACATATCGTGATACTACATGAAATAGTATCGAAATATTGGTAAAAATGAATATATTTACGTAATATCAAACTACATGATCAACGTGAAAAAGTTACTATTATACAATATTTGAGGATTTTAACTTCAAATCATAGAGCGAGGTTTCGTATTATTTAGATCCAAGAGAAGATATATGACAATGTTGTTTTCAATACAAATGATAAAAAACAATGTGTTTTCATCAGCATTAAATAAAATGTTCTTGATTTTCCGTTTATATTACCGATGGAAGATGTACACGTAAAACCGCTCTAATCCGGCTGAAACGTCGATATATGCAATAATAACTGAACTTCTCCCCTTTTCAATATCTTACACAGTATTTTAACGAGAAACAAACAGATGATTGAAAATGAAGTATTTAAGGTATTATCTAACCAATTATTTGTTTGCATCATTTTTATCGTATATATAATGAATTAATACCCATAAACTGAAAATTCACAAAAACGTGGAAAAACGGCAAAATATTGCCTAATTCGATGATATTTTGTTTAAATCACAGGGAGGAAAAGTGGATGATAAACGTCAAAATATTGCTAAATTCGATGATTTTTCGTACGAAACAAAATGCAAGAAAACTTGCTTAAAATGCAATATTATGCGACATTCTGAGATATGAAGCCCAAATCACATATCGTGATACTACATGAAATAGTATCGAAATATTGGTAAAAACGTATATATTTACGTAAAATCACACTACATGAAAAAAGTCATTATTTTACCATATATGAGGATTTTAACTTCAAATCATAGAGCGAGGTTTCGTATTATTTAGATCCAAGAAAAGACATGACAATGTTGTTTCCAATTCAAAAGATAAAAATCAATGTGTTTTCAATAGCATTAACTAAAATGTTCCCGATTTTCTGTTTATATTACCTATGGAAAATGTACACGTAAAACCGCTCTAATCCTGCTGAAACGTCGATATATGCAATAAAAACAGAACTTCTCCCTTTTTCAATATCTTACTCAGTATTATAACGAGAAACAAATAGTTGATTGAAAATGAAGTATTTAAGGTTATTATCTAATCAATTATGTGTTTGCATCATTTTTATCGTATATATAATGAATTAAACCCATAAACTGAAAATTCACAGACACGTGGAAAAACGGCAAAATATTGCCTAATTCGATGATATTTTGTTTAAATCACATAGAGGAAAAGTTGATGATAAACGTCAAAATATTGCTAAATTCGATGATTTTTCGTACGAAACAAAATGCAAGAGAACTTGCTTAAAATGCAATATTATGCGACATTCTGAGATTTGAAGGCCAAATCACATATCGTGATACTACATGAAATAGTAACGAAATATTGGTAAAAATGAATATATTTACGTAATATCAAACTACATGATTAACGTGAAAAAGTCACTATTATACAATATTTAAAGATTTTAACTTCAAATCATAGAGCGAGGTTTCGTATTATTTAGATCCAAGAAAAGATATATGACAATGTTGTTTTCAATACAAATGATAAAAAACAATGTGTTTTCATTAGCATTAACTAAAATGTTCTTGATTTTGCGTTTATATTACCGATGGAAGATGTACACGTAAAACCGCTCTAATCCGGCTGAAACGTCGATATATGCAATAAAAACCGAACTTATCCCCTTTTCAATATCTTACACAGTATTTTAACGAGAAACAAATAGATGATTGGAAATGAAGTATTTAAGGTTATTATCTAATCAATTATGTGTTTGCATCGTTTTTATCGTATATATAATGAATTAATATCCATAGACTGAAAATTCACAAAAGCGTGGAAAAACGGCAAAATATTGCCTAATTCGATGATATTTTGTTTAAATGACATAAAGGAAAAGGAGATGATAAACGTCAAAATATTGCTAAATTCGATGATTTTTCGTACGAATCAAAATGCAAGAAAACTTGCTTAAAATGCAATATTATGCGAAATTCTGAGATATGAAGCCCAAATCACATATCGTGATACTACATGAAATAGTATCGAAATATTGGTAAAAACTTATATATTTACGTAAAATCACACTACATGAAAAAAGTCACTATTTTACCATATATGAGGATTTTAACTTCAAATCATAGAGCGAGGTTTCGTATAATATAATTCGTATAATATAATTTCGTATATTATGCGAGGTTTCAAAGCATTATTTAGATCCGAGAAAAGACATGACAATGTTGTTTCCAATTCAAAAGATAAAAATCAATGTTTTTCAATAGCATTAACTAAAATGTTCCTGATTTTCTGTTTATATTACTTATGGAAAATGTACACGTAAAACCGCTCTAATCCTGCTGAAACGTCGATATATGCAATAAAAACAGAACTTCTCCCTTTTTCAATATCTTACTCAGTATTATAACGAGAAACAAATAGTTGGTTGAAAATGAAGTATTTAAGGTTATTATCTAATCAATTATGTGTTTGCATCATTTTTATCGTATATATAATGAATTAAACCCATAAACTGAAAATTCACAAAAACGTGGAAAAACGGCAAAATATTGCCTAATTCGATGATATTAATATTGCTAAATTCGATGATTTTTCGTACGAAACAAAATGCAAGAAAACTTGCTAAAAATGCAATATTATGCGACATTCTGAGATTTGAAGGCCAAATCACATATCGTGATACTACATGAAATAGTATCGAAATATTGGTAAAAATGAATATATTTACGTAAAATCCCACTACATGAAAAACGTGAAAAAAGTCACTATATTACCATATATGAGGATTTTAACTGTAAATCATAGAGCGAGGTTTCGTATTATTTAGATCCAAGAGAAGATATATGACAATGTTGTTTTCAATACAAATGATAAAAAACAATGTGTTTTCATCAGCATTAAATAAAATGTTCTTGATTTTCCGTTTATATTACCGATGGAAGATGTACACGTAAAACCGCTCTAATCCGGCTGAAACGTCGATATATGCAATAAAAACTGAACTTCTCCCCTTTTCAATATCTTACGCAGTATTTTAACGAGAAACAAACAGATGATTGAAAATGAAGTATTTAAGGTTATTATCTAACCAATTATTTGTTTGCATCATTTTTATCGTATATATAATGAATTAATACCCATAAACTGAAAATTCACAAAAACGTGGAAAAACGGCAAAATATTCCCTAATTCGATGATATTTTGTTTAAATCACAGGGAGGAAAAGTGGATGATAAAAGTCAAAATATTGCTAAATTCAATGATTTTTCGTACGAAACAAAATGCAAGAAAACTTGCTTAAAATGCAATATTATGCGACATTCTGAGATTTGAAAGCCAAATCACATATTGTGATACTACATGAAATAGTATCGAAATATTGGTATAAACGTATATATTTACGTAAAATCCCACTACATGAAAAACGTGAAAAAAGTCACTATATTACCATATATGAGGATTTTAACTGTAAATCATAGAGCGAGGTTTCTTATTATTTAGATCCAAGAAAAGACATATGACAATGTTGTTTCCAATTCAAAAGATAAAAATCAATGTGTTTTCATTAGAATTAACTAAAATGTTCCCGATTTTCTGTTTATATTACCTATGGAAAATGTACACGTAAAACCGCTCTAATCCTGCTGAAACGTCGATATATGCAATAAAAACAGAACTTCTCCCTTTTCAATATCTTACTCAGTATTATAACGAGAAACAAATAGTTGATTGAAAATGAAGTATTTAAGGTTATTATCTAATCAATTATGTGTTTGCATAATTTTTATCGTATATATAATGAATTAAACCCATAAACTGAAAATTCACAAAAACGTGGAAAAACGGCAAAATATTGCCTAATTCGATGATATTAATATTGCTAAATTCGATGATTTTTCGTACGAAACAAAATGCAAGAAAACTTGCTTAAAATGCAATATTATGCGACATTCTGAGATTTGAAGGCTAAATCACATATCGTGATACTACATGAAATAGTATCGAAATATTGGTAAAAATGAATATATTTACGTAATATCAAACTACATGATTAACGTGAAAAAGTCACTATTATACAATATTTGAGGATTTTAACTTCAAATCATAGAGCGAGGTTTCGTATTATTTAGATCCAAGAAAAGATATGACAATGTTGTTTTCAATACAAATGATAAAAAACAATGTGTTTTCATTAGCATTAACTAAAATGTTCTTGATTTTCCGTTTATATTACCGATGGAAGATGTACACGTAAAACGCTCTAAACCGGCTGAAACGTCGATATATGCAATAAAAACAGAACTTCTCCCCTTTTTAATATCTTACTCAGTATTTTAACGAGAAACAAATAGTTGATTGAAAATGAAGTATTTAAGGTTATTATCTAATCAATTATGTGTTTGCATCATTTTTATCGTATATATAATAAATTAAACCCATAAACTGAAAATTCACAAAAACGTGGAAAAACGGCAAAATATTGCCTAATTCGATGATATTTTGTTTAAATCACATAGAGGAAAAGTGGATGATAAACGTCAAAATATTGCTAAATTCGATGATTTTTCGTAGGAAACAAAATGCAAGAAAACTTGCTTAAAATGCAATATTATGAGACATTCTGAGATTTGAAGGCCAAATCACATCGTGATACTACATGAAATAGTATCGAAATATTGGAAAAAATGAATATATTTACGTAATATCAAACTACATGATTAACGTGAAAAGGTTACTATTATACAATATTTGAGGATTTTAACTTCAAATCATAGAGCGAGGTTTCGTATTATTTAGATCCAAGAAAAGATATATGACAATGTTGTTTTCAATACAAATGATAAAAAACAATGTGTTTTCGTCAGCATTAATTAAAATGTTCTTGATTTTCCGTTTATATTCCCGATGGAAGATGTACACGTAAAACCGCTCTAATCTGGCTGAAACGTCGATATATGCAATAAAAACCGAACTTCTCCTTTTCAATATCTTACACAGTATTTTAACGAGAAACAAATAGATGATTGAAAATGAAGTATTTAAGATTATTATCTAATCAATTATGTGTTTGCATCATTTTTATCGTATATATAATGAATTAATACCGATAGACTGAAAATTCACAAAAACGTGAAAAACGGCAAAATATTGCCTAATTCGATGATATTTTGTTTAAATCACATAGAGGAAAAGTGGATGATAAACGTCAAAATATTGCTAAATTCGATGATTTTCGTACGAAACAAAATGCTAGAAACTTGCTTAAAATGCAATATTATGAGACATTCTGAGATTTGAAGACCAAATCACATATCGTGATACTACATGAAATAGTATCGAAATATTGGTAAAAATGAATATATTTACGTAATATCAAACTACATGATCAACGTGAAAAAGTTACTATTATACAATATTTGAGGATTTTAACTTCAAATCATAGAGCGAGGTTTCGTATTATTTAGATCCAAGAGAAGATATATGACAATGTTGTTTTCAATACAAATGATAAAAAACAATGTGTTTTCATCAGCATTAAATAAAATGTTCTTGATTTTCCGTTTATATTACCGATGGAAGATGTACACGTAAAACCGCTCTAATCCGGCTGAAACGTCGATATATGCAATAATAACTGAACTTCTCCCCTTTTCAATATCTTACACAGTATTTTAACGAGAAACAAACAGATGATTGAAAATGAAGTATTTAAGGTATTATCTAACCAATTATTGTTTGCATCATTTTTATCGTATATATAATGAATTAATACCCATAAACTGAAAATTCACAAAAACGTGGAAAAACGGCAAAATATTGCCTAATTCGATGATATTTTGTTTAAATCACAGGGAGGAAAAGTGGATGATAAACGTCAAAATATTGCTAAATTCGATGATTTTTCGTACGAAACAAAATGCAAGAAAACTTGCTTAAAATGCAATATTATGCGACATTCTGAGATATGAAGCCAAATCACATATCGTGATACTACATGAAATAGTATCGAAATATTGGTAAAAACGTATATATTTACGTAAAATCACACTACATGAAAAAAGTCATTATTTACCATATATGAGGATTTTAACTTCAAATCATAGAGCGAGGTTTCGTATTATTTAGATCCAAGAAAAGACATGACAATGTTGTTTCCAATTCAAAAGATAAAAATCAATGTGTTTTCATAGCATTAACTAAAATGTTCCCGATTTTCTGTTTATATTACCTATGGAAAATGTACACGTAAAACCGCTCTAATCCTGCTGAAACGTCGATATATGCAATAAAAACAGAACTTCTCCCTTTTTCAATATCTTACTCAGTATTATAACGAGAAACAAATAGTTGATTGAAAATGAAGTATTTAAGGTTATTATCTAATCAATTATGTGTTTGCATCATTTTTATCGTATATATAATGAATTAAACCCATAAACTGAAAATTCACAGAAACGTGGAAAAACGGCAAAATATTGCCTAATTCGATGATATTTTGTTTAAATCACATAGAGGAAAAGTGGATGATAAACGTCAAAATATTGCTAAATTCGATGATTTTTCGTACGAAACAAAATGCAAGAGAACTTGCTTAAAATGCAATATTATGCGACATTCTGAGATTTGAAGGCCAAATCACATATCGTGATACTACATGAAATAGTAACGAAATATTGGTAAAAATGAATATATTTACGTAATATCAAACTACATGATTAACGTGAAAAAGTCACTATTATACAATATTTAAAGATTTTAACTTCAAATCATAGAGCGAGGTTTCGTATTATTTAGATCCAAGAAAAGATATATGACAATGTTGTTTTCAATACAAATGATAAAAAACAATGTGTTTTCATTAGCATTAACTAAAATGTTCTTGATTTTGCGTTTATATTACCGATGGAAGATGTACACGTAAAACCGCTCTAATCCGGCTGAAACGTCGATATATGCAATAAAAACCGAACTTATCCCCTTTTCAATATCTTACACAGTATTTTAACGAGAAACAAATAGATGATTGGAAATGAAGTATTTAAGGTTATTATCTAATCAATTATGTGTTTGCATCGTTTTTATCGTATATATAATGAATTAATATCCATAGACTGAAAATTCACAAAAGCGTGGAAAAACGGCAAAATATTGCCTAATTCGATGATATTTTGTTTAAATGACATAAAGGAAAAGGAGATGATAAACGTCAAAATATTGCTAAATTCGATGATTTTTCGTACGAATCAAAATGCAAGAAAACTTGCTTAAAATGCAATATTATGCGAAATTCTGAGATATGAAGCCCAAATCACATATCGTGATACTACATGAAATAGTATCGAAATATTGGTAAAAACTTATATATTTACGTAAAATCACACTACATGAAAAAAGTCACTATTTTACCATATATGAGGATTTTAACTTCAAATCATAGAGCGAGGTTTCGTATAATATAATTCGTATAATATAATTTCGTATATTATGCGAGGTTTCAAAGCATTATTTAGATCCGAGAAAAGACATGACAATGTTGTTTCCAATTCAAAAGATAAAAATCAATGTGTTTTCAATAGCATTAACTAAAATGTTCCTGATTTTCTGTTTATATTACTTATGGAAAATGTACACGTAAAACCGCTCTAATCCTGCTGAAACGTCGATATATGCAATAAAAACAGAACTTCTCCCTTTTTCAATATCTTACTCAGTATTATAACGAGAAACAAATAGTTGGTTGAAAATGAAGTATTTAAGGTTATTATCTAATCAATTATGTGTTTGCATCATTTTTATCGTATATATAATGAATTAAACCCATAAACTGAAAATTCACAAAAACGTGGAAAAACGGCAAAATATTGCCTAATTCGATGATATTAATATTGCTAAATTCGATGATTTTTCGTACGAAACAAAATGCAAGAAAACTTGCTAAAAATGCAATATTATGCGACATTCTGAGATTTGAAGGCCAAATCACATATCGTGATACTACATGAAATAGTATCGAAATATTGGTAAAAATGAATATATTTACGTAAAATCCCACTACATGAAAAACGTGAAAAAAGTCACTATATTACCATATATGAGGATTTTAACTGTAAATCATAGAGCGAGGTTTCGTATTATTTAGATCCAAGAGAAGATATATGACAATGTTGTTTTCAATACAAATGATAAAAAACAATGTGTTTTCATCAGCATTAAATAAAATGTTCTTGATTTTCCGTTTATATTACCGATGGAAGATGTACACGTAAAACCGCTCTAATCCGGCTGAAACGTCGATATATGCAATAAAAACTGAACTTCTCCCCTTTTCAATATCTTACGCAGTATTTTAACGAGAAACAAACAGATGATTGAAAATGAAGTATTTAAGGTTATTATCTAACCAATTATTTGTTTGCATCATTTTTATCGTATATATAATGAATTAATACCCATAAACTGAAAATTCACAAAAACGTGGAAAAACGGCAAAATATTCCCTAATTCGATGATATTTTGTTTAAATCACAGGGAGGAAAAGTGGATGATAAAAGTCAAAATATTGCTAAATTCAATGATTTTTCGTACGAAACAAAATGCAAGAAAACTTGCTTAAAATGCAATATTATGCGACATTCTGAGATTTGAAAGCCAAATCACATATTGTGATACTACATGAAATAGTATCGAAATATTGGTATAAACGTATATATTTACGTAAAATCCCACTACATGAAAAACGTGAAAAAAGTCACTATATTACCATATATGAGGATTTTAACTGTAAATCATAGAGCGAGGTTTCTTATTATTTAGATCCAAGAAAAGACATATGACAATGTTGTTTCCAATTCAAAAGATAAAAATCAATGTGTTTTCATTAGAATTAACTAAAATGTTCCCGATTTTCTGTTTATATTACCTATGGAAAATGTACACGTAAAACCGCTCTAATCCTGCTGAAACGTCGATATATGCAATAAAAACAGAACTTCTCCCTTTTTCAATATCTTACTCAGTATTATAACGAGAAACAAATAGTTGATTGAAAATGAAGTATTTAAGGTTATTATCTAATCAATTATGTGTTTGCATAATTTTTATCGTATATATAATGAATTAAACCCATAAACTGAAAATTCACAAAAACGTGGAAAAACGGCAAAATATTGCCTAATTCGATGATATTAATATTGCTAAATTCGATGATTTTTCGTACGAAACAAAATGCAAGAAAACTTGCTTAAAATGCAATATTATGCGACATTCTGAGATTTGAAGGCCAAATCACATATCGTGATACTACATGAAATAGTATCGAAATATTGGTAAAAATGAATATATTTACGTAAAATCCCACTATATGAAAAACGTGAAAAAAGTCACTATATTACCATATATGAGGATTTTAACTGAAATCATAGAGCGAGGTTTCGTATTATTTAGATCCAAGAAAAGACATATGACAATGTTGTTTCCAATTCAAAAGATAAAAATCAATGTGTTTTCATTAGAATTAACTAAAATGTTCCCGATTTTCTGTTTATATTACCTATGGAAAATGTACACGTAAAACCGCTCTAATCCTGCTGAAACGTCGATATATGCAATAAAAACAGAACTTCTCCCTTTTTCAATATCTTACTCAGTATTATAACGAGAAACAAATAGTTGATTGAAAATGAAGTATTTAAGGTTATTATCTAATCAATTATGTGTTTGCATCATTTTTATCGTATATATAATGAATTAAACCCATAAACTGAAAATTCACAAAAACGTGGAAAAACGGCAAAATATTGCCTAATTCGATATTTTGTTTAAATCACATAGAGGAAAATCGGATGATAAACGTCAAAATATTGCTAAATTCGATGATTTTTCGTACGAAACAAAATGCAAGAAAACTTGCTTAAAATGCAATATTATGCGAAATTCTGAGATTTGAAGGCCAAATCACATATCGTGATACTACATGAAATAGTATCGAAATATTGGTAAAAATGAATATATTTACGTAATATCAAACTACATGATTAACGTGAAAAAGTCACTATTATACAATATTTAAAGATTTTAACTTCAAATCATAGAGCGAGGTTTCGTATTATTTAGATCCAAGAAAAGATATATGACAATGTTGTTTTCAATACAAATGATAAAAAACAATGTGTTTTCATTAGCATTAACTAAAATGTTCTTGATTTTCCGTTTATATTACCGATGGAAGATGTACACGTAAAACCGCTCTAATCCGGCTGAAACGTCGATATATGCAATAAAAACCGAACTTATCCCCTTTTCAATATCTTACACAGTATTTTAACGAGAAACAAATAGATGATTGAAAATGAAGTATTTAAGGTTATTATCTAATCAATTATGTGTTTGCATCATTTTTATCGTATATATAATAATTAAACCCATAAACTGAAAATTCACAAAAACGTGGAAAAACGGCAAAATATTGCCTAATTCGATGATATTTTGTTTAAATCACATAGAGGAAAGATGATAAACGTCAAAATATTGCTAAATTCGATGATTTTCGTACGAAACAAAATGCTAGGAAACTTGCTTAAAATGCAATATTATAGACATTCTGAGATTTGAAGACCAAATCACATATCGTGATACTACATGAAATAGTATCGAAATATTGGTAAAAATGAATATATTTACGTAATATCAAACTACATGATCAACGTGAAAAAGTTACTATTATACAATATTTGAGGATTTTAACTTCAAATCATAGAGCGAGGTTTCGTATTATTTAGATCCAAGAGAAGATATATGACAATGTTGTTTTCAATACAAATGATAAAAAACAATGTGTTTTCATCAGCATTAAATAAAATGTTCTTGATTTTCCGTTTATATTACCGATGGAAGATGTACACGTAAAACCGCTCTAATCCGGCTGAAACGTCGATATATGCAATAATAACTGAACTTCTCCCCTTTTCAATATCTTACACAGTATTTTAACGAGAAACAAATAGTGATTGAAAATGAAGTATTTAAGGTTATTATCTAATCAATTATGTGTTTGCATCATTTTTATCGTATATATAATGAATTAATACCCATAAACTGAAAATTCACAAAAACGTGGAAAAACGGCAAAATATTGCCTAATTCGATGATATTTTGTTTAAATCACAGGGAGGAAAAGTGGATGATAAACGTCAAAATATTGCTAAATTCATGATTTTTCGTACGAAACAAAATGCAAGAAAACTTGCTTAAAATGCAATATTATGCGACATTCTGAGATTTGAAGCCCAAATCACATATTGATACTACATGAAATAGTATCGAAATATTGGTATAAAACGTATATATTTACGTAAAATCCACTACATGAAAAACGTGAAAAAAGTCACTATATTACCATATATGAGGATTTTAACTGTAAATCATAGAGCGAGGTTTCGTATTATTTAGATCCAAGAAAAGACATATGACAATGTTGTTTCCAATTCAAAAGATAAAAATCAATGTGTTTTCATTAGAATTAACTAAAATGTTCCCGATTTTCTGTTTATATTACCTATGGAAAATGTACACGTAAAACCGCTCTAATCCTGCTGAAACGTCGATATATGCAATAAAAACAGAACTTCTCCCTTTTTCAATATCTTACTCAGTATTATAACGAGAAACAAATAGTTGATTGAAAATGAAGTATTTAAGGTTATTATCTAATCAATTATGTGTTTGCATCATTTTTATCGTATATATAATGAATTAAACCCATAAACTGAAAATTCACAAAACGTGGAAAAACGGCAAAATATTGCCTAATTCGATGATATTAATATTGCTAAATTCGATGATTTTTCGTACGAAACAAAATGCAAGAAAACTTGCTTAAAATGCAATATTATGCGACATTCTGAGATTTGAAGGCCAAATCACATATCGTGATACTACATGAAATAGTATCGAAATATTGGTAAAAATGAATATATTTACGTAAAATCCCACTACATGAAAAACGTGAAAAAAGTCACTATATACCATATATGAGGATTTTAACTGTAAATCATAGAGCGAGGTTTCGTATTATTTAGATCCAAGAAAAGACATATGACAATGTTGTTTCAATTCAAAAGATAAAAATCAATGTGTTTTCATTAGATTAACTAAAATGTTCCGATTTTCTGTTTATATTACCTATGGAAATGTACACGTAAAACCGCTCTAATCCTGCTGAAACGTCGATATATGCAATAAAAACAGAACTTCTCCCTTTTCAATATCTTACTCAGTATTAACGAGAAACAAATAGTTGATTGAAAATGAAGTATTTAAGGTTATTATCTAATCAATTATGTGTTTGCATCATTTTTATCGTATATATAATGAATTAAACCCATAACTGAAAATTCACAAAACGTGGAAAAACGGCAAAATATTGCCTAATTCGATGATATTTTGTTTAAATCACATAGAGGAAAAGGGATGATAAACGTCAAAATATTGCTAAATTCGATGATTTTTCGTACGAAACAAAATGCAAGAAAACTTGCTTAAAATGCAATATTATGCGAAATTCTGAGATTTGAAGGCCAAATCACATATCGTGATACTACATGAAATAGTATCGAAATATTGGTAAAAATGAATATATTTACGTAATACAAACTACATGATTAACGTGAAAAAGTCACTATTAACATATTTAGATTTTAACTTCAAATCATAGAGCGAGGTTTCGTATTATTTAGATCCAAGAAAAGATATATGACAATGTTGTTTTCAATACAAATGATAAAAACAATGTGTTTTCATTAGCATTAACTAAAATGTTCTTTTTTCCGTTTATATTACCGATGGAAGATGTACACGTAAAACCGCTCTAATCCGGCTGAAACGTCGATATATGCAATAAAAACCGAACTTTCCCCTTTTCAATATCTTACACAGTATTTTAACGAGAAACAAATAGATGATTGAAAATGAAGTATTTAAGGTTATTATCTAATCAATTATGTGTTTGCATCATTTTTATCGTATATATAATGAATTAAACCCATAAACTGAAAATTCACAAAAACGTGGAAAAACGGCAAAATATTGCCTAATTCGATGATATTTTGTTTAAATCACATAGAGGAAAAGTGGATGATAAACGTCAAAATATTGCTAAATTCGATGATTTTTCGTACGAAACAAAATGCAAGAAAACTTGCTTAAAATGCAATATTATGCGACATTCTGAGATATGAAGCCAAATCACATATCGTGATACTACATGAAATAGTATCGAAATATTGGTAAAAACGTATATTTACGTAAAATCACACTACATGAAAAAAGTCATTATTTTACCATATATGAGGATTTTAACTTCAAATCATAGAGCGAGGTTTCGTATTATTTAGATCCAAGAAAAGACATGACAATGTTGTTTCCAATTCAAAGATAAAAATCAATGTGTTTTCATAGCATTAACTAAAATGTTCCTGATTTTCTGTTTATATTACCTATGGAAATGTACACGTAAAACCGCTCTAATCCTGCTGAAACGTCGATATATGCAATAAAAACAGAACTTCTCCCTTTTCAATATTTACTCAGTATTATAACGAGAAACAAATAGTTGATTGAAAATGAAGTATTTAAGGTTATTCTCTAATCAATTGTGTGTTTGCATCATTTTTATCGTATATATAATGAATTAAACCCATAAACTGAAAATTCACAAAAACGTGGAAAAACGGCAAAATATTGCCTAATTCGATGATATTTTGTTTAAATCACAGGGAGGAAAAGTGGATGATAAACGTCAAAATATTGCTAAATTCAATGATTTTTCGTACGAAACAAATGCAAGAAAACTTGCTTAAAATGCAATATTATGCGACATTCTGAGATTTGAAGCCAAATCACATATCGTGATACTACATGAAATAGTATCGAAATATTGGTAAAACGTATATATTTACGTAAAATCCGACTACATGAAAAACGTGAAAAAAGTCACTATATTACCATATATGAGGATTTTAACTGTAAATCATAGAGCGAGGTTTCGTATTATTTAGATCCAAGAAAAGACATATGACAATGTTGTTTCCAATTCAAAAGAAAAAATCAATGTTTTCATTAGAATTAACTAAAATGTTCCCGATTTTCTGTTTATATTACCTATGGAAAATGTACACGTAAAACCGCTCTAATCCTGCTGAAACGTCGATATATGCAATAAAAACAGAACTTCTCCCTTTTTCAATATCTTACTCAGTATTATAACGAGAAACAAATAGTTGATTGAAAATGAAGTATTTAAGGTTATTATCTAATCAATTATGTGTTTGCATCATTTTTATCGTATATATAATGAATTAAACCCATAAACTGAAAATTCACAAAAACGTGGAAAAACGGCAAAATATTGCCTAATTCGATGATATTTTGTTTATATCACATAGAGGAAAAGCGGATGATAAACGTCAAAATATTGCTAAATTCGATGATTTTTCGTACGAAACAAAATGCAAGAAAACTTGCTTAAAATGCAATATTATGCGAATTCTGAGATTTGAAGGCCAAATCACATATCGTGATACTACATGAAATAGTATCGAAATATTGGTAAAAATGAATATATTTACGTAATATCAAACTACATGATTAACGTGAAAAAGTCACTATTATACAATATTTAAAGATTTTAACTTCAAATCATAGAGCGAGGTTTCGTATTATTTAGATCCAAGAAAAGATATATGACAATGTTGTTTTCAATACAAATGATAAAAAACAATGTGTTTTCATTAGCATTAACTAAAATGTTCTTGATTTTCCGTTTATATTACCGATGGAAGATGTACACGTAAAACCGCTCTAATCCGGCTGAAACGTCGATATATGCAATAAAAACCGAACTTATCCCCTTTTCAATATCTTACACAGTATTTTAACGAGAAACAAATAAATGATTGAAAATGAAGTATTTAAGGTTATTATCTAATCAATTATGTGTTTGCATCATTTTTATCGTATATATAATGAATTAATATCCATAGACTGAAAATTCACAAAAGCGTGGAAAAACGGCAAAATATTGCCTAATTCGATGATATTTTGTTTAAATGACATAAAGGAAAAGGAGATGATAAACGTCAAAATATTGCTAAATTCGATGATTTTTCGTACGAAACAAAATGCAAGAAAACTTGCCTAAAATGCAATATTATGCGAAATTCTGAGATATGAAGCCCAAATCACATATCGTGATACTACATGAAATAGTATCGAAATATTGGTAAAAACTTATATATTTACGTAAAATCACACTACATGAAAAAAGTCACTATTTTACCATATATGAGGATTTTAACTTCAAATCATAGAGCGAGGTTTCGTATAATATAATTCGTATAATATAATTTCGTATATTATGCGAGGTTTCGCAAAAATTGCATTATTTAGATCCAAGAAAAGACATGACAATGTTGTTTCCAATTCAAAAGATAAAAATCAATGTGTTTTCTAACTAATATGTTCCTGATTTTCTGTTTATATTTCTTATGGAAAATGTACACGTAAAACCGCTCTAATCCTGCTGAAACGTCGATATATGCAATAAAAACAGAACTTCTCCCCTTTCAATATCTTACTCAGTATTATAACGAGAAACAAATAGTTGATTGAAAATGAAGTATTTAAGGTTATTATCTAATCAATTATGTGTTTGCATCATTTTTATCGTATGTATAATGAATTATTACACATAAATTGAAAATTCACAAAAACGTGGAAAACGGCAAAATATTGCTTAATTTGATGATATTTTGTTTAAATCACATAAAGGAAAAGGGGATGATAAATGTCAAAATATTGCTAAATTCGATGATTTTTCGTAAGAAACAAAATGCAAGAAAACTTGCTTAAAATGCAATATTATGCGACATTCCGAGATTTGAAGGCCAAATCACATATCGTGATACTATATGAAATAGTATCGAAATATTGGTAAAAATGAATATATTACGAAATATCAAACTACATGATTAACGTGAAAAAGTCACTATTATACAATATTTGAGGGTTTTAACTTCAAATCATAGAGCGAGGTTTCGTATTATTTAGATCCAAGAAAAGATATATGACAATGTTGTTTTCAATACAAATGATAAAAAACAATGTGTTTTCATCAGCATTAATTAAAATGTTCTTGATTTTCAGTTTATATTACCGATGGAAGATGTACACGTAAAACCGCTCTAATCCGGCTGAAACGTCGATATATGCAATAAAAACTGAACTTCTCCCCTTTTCAATATCTTACGCAGTATTTTAACGAGAAACAAACAGATGATTGAAAATGAAGTATTTAAGGTTATTATCTAACCAATTATTTGTTTGCATCATTTTTATCGTATATATAATGAATTAATTCCCATAAACTGAAAATTCACAAAAACGTGGAAAAACGGCAAAATATTGCCTAATTCGATGATATTTTGTTTAAATCACAGGGAGGAAAAGTGGATGATAAACGTCAAAATATTGCTAAATTCAATGATTTTTCGTACGAAACAAAATGCAAGAAAACTTGCTTAAAATGCAATATTATGCGACATTCTGAGATTTGAAAGCCAAATCACATATTGTGATACTACATGAAATAGTATCGAAATATTGGTATAAACGTATATATTTACGTAAAATCCCACTACATGAAAAACGTGAAAAAAGTAACTATATTACCATATATGAGGATTTTAATTGTAAATCATAGAGCGAGGTTTCGTATTATTTAGATCCAAGAAAAGACATATGACAATGTTGTTTCCAATTCAAAAGATAAAAATCAATGTGTTTTCATTAGAATTAACTAAAATGTTCCCGATTTTCTGTTTATATTACCTATGGAAAATGTACACGTAAAACCGCTCTAATCCTGCTGAAACGTCGATATATGCAATAAAAACAGAACTTCTCCCTTTTTCAATATCTTACTTAGTATTATAACGAGAAACAAATAGTTGATTGAAAATCAAGTATTTAAGGTTATTATCTAATCAATTATGTGTTTGCATCATTTTTATCGTATATATAATGAATTAAACCCATAAACTGAAAATTCACAAAAACGTGGAAAAACGGCAAAATATTGCCTAATTCGATGATATTAATATTGCGAAATTCGATGATTTTTCGTACGAAACAAAATGCAAGAAAACTTGCTTAAAATGCAATATTATGCGACATTCTGAGATTTGAAGGCCAAATCACATATCGTGATACTACATGAAATAGTATCGAAATATTGGTAAAAATGAATATATTTACGTAAAATCCCACTACATGAAAAACGTGAAAAAAGTCACTATATTACCATATATGAGGATTTTAACTGTAAATCATAGAGCGAGGTTTCGTATTATTTAGATCCAAGAAAAGACATATGACAATGTTGTTTCCAATTCAAAAGATAAAAATCAATGTGTTTTCATTAGAATTAACTAAAATGTTCCCGATTTTCTGTTTATATTACCTATGGAAAATGTACACGTAAAACCGCTCTAATCCTGCTGAAACGTCGATATATGCAATAAAAACAGAACTTCTCCCTTTTTCAATATCTTACTCAGTATTATAACGAGAAACAAATAGTTGATTGAAAATGAAGTATTTAAGGTTATTATCTAATCAATTATGTGTTTGCATCATTTTTATCGTATATATAATGAATTAAACCCATAAACTGAAAATTCACAAAAACGTGGAAAAACGGCAAAATATTGCCTAATTCGATGATATTTTGTTTAAATCACATAGAGGAAAAGCGGATGATAAACGTCAAAATATTGATAAATTCGATGATTTTTCGTACGAAACAAAATGCAAGAAAACTTGCTTAAAATGCAATATTATGCGAAATTCTGAGATTTGAAGGCCAAATCACATATCGTGATACTACATGAAATAGTATCGAAATATTGGTAAAAATGAATATATTTACGTTAAATCACACTACATGAAAAAAGTCATTATTTTACCATATATGAGGATTTTAACTTCAAATCATAGAGCGAGGTTTCGTATTATTTAGATCCAAGAAAAGACATGACAATGTTGTTTCCAATTCAAAAGATAAAAATCAATGTGTTTTCAATAGCATTAACTAAAATGTTCCTGATTTTCTGTTTATATTACCTATGGAAAATGTTTACGTAAAACCGCTCTAATCCTGCTGAAACGTCGATATATGCAATAAAAACAGAACTTCTCCCCTTTTCAATATTTTACTCAGTATTATAACGAGAAACAAATAGTTGATTGAAAATGAAGTATTTACTTTGAAGTATATGAAGTATTATCTAATCAATTATGTGTTTGCATCATTTTTATCGTATGTATAATGAATTAATACATATTAATTGAAAATTCACAAAAACGTGGAAAACGGCAAAATATTGCTTAATTTGATGATATTTTGTTTAAATCACATAAAGGAAAAGGGGATGATAAATGTCAAAATATTGCTAAATTCAATGATTTTTCGTAAACAACAAAATGCAAGAAAACTTGCTTAAAATGCAATATTATGCGACATTCTGAGATTTGAAGGCCAAATCACATATCGTGATACTACATAAAATATCGAAATATTGGTAAAAGTGAATATATTTACGTAATATCAAACTACATGATTAACGTGAAAAAGTCACTATTATACAATATTTAAGGATTTTAACTTCAAATCATAGAGCGAGGTTTCGTATTATTTAGATCCAAGAAAAGACATATGACAATGTTTTTTCCAATACAAATGATAAAAATCAACGTGTTTTCATTAGAATTAACTAAAATGTTCCTGATTTTACGTTTATAATACCGATGGAAGATGTACACGTAAAACGCTCTATTCCGGCTGAAACGTCGATATATGCAATAAAAACAGAACTTCTCCCCTTTTTAATATCTTACTCAGTATTTTAACGAGAAACAAATAGTTGATTGGAAATGAAGTATTTAAGGTTATTATCTAATCAATTGTGTGTTTGCATCATTTTTATCGTATATATAATGAATTAAACCCATAAACTGAAAATTCACAAAAACGTGGAAAAACGGCAAAATATTGCCTAATTCGATGATATTTTGTTTAAATCACAGGGAGGAAAAGTGGATGATAAACGTCAAAATATTGCTAAATTCAATGATTTTTCGTACGAAACAATATGCAAGAAAACTTGCTTAAAATGCAATATTATGCGACATTCTGAGATATGAAGCCCAAATCACATATCGTGATACTACATGAAATAGTATCGAAATATTGGTAAAAACGTATATATTTACGTAAAATCACACTACATGAAAAAAGTCATTATTTTACCATATATGAGGATTTTAACTTCAAATCATAGAGCGAGGTTTCGTATTATTTAGATCCAAGAAAAGACATGACAATGTTGTTTCCAATTCAAAAGATAAAAATCAATGTGTTTTCAATAGCATTAACTAAAATGTTCCTGATTTTCTGTTTATATTACCTATGGAAATATAACGTAAAAACGTAACGTACACGTAAAACCGCTCTAATCCTGCTGAAACGTCGATATATGCAATAAAAACAGAACTTCTCCCTTTTCAATATTTACTCAGTATTATAACGAGAAACAAATAATTGATTGAAAATGAAGTATTTACGGTTATTATCTAATCAATTATGTGTTTGCATCATTTTTATCGTATGTATAATGAAATAATACATATTAATTGAAAATTCACAAAAACGTGGAAAACGGCAAAATATTGCTTAATTTGATGATATTTTGTTTAAATCACATAAAGGAAAAGGGGATGATAAATGTCAAAATATTGCTAAATTCAATGATTTTTCGTAAACAACAAAATGCAAGAAAACTTGCTTAAAATGCAATATTATGCGACATTGTGAGATTTGAAGGCCAAATCACATATCGTGATACTACATAAATAGTATCGAAATATTGGTAAAAGTGAATATATTTACGTAATATCAAACTACATGATTAACGTGAAAAAGTCACTATTATACAATATTTAAGGATTTTAACTTCAAATCATAGAGCGAGGTTTCGTATTATTTAGATCCAAGAAAAGACATATGACAATGTTGTTTCCAATACAAATGATAAAAATCAACGTGTTTTCATTAGAATTAACTAAAATGTTCCTGATTTTACGTTTATAATACCGATGGAAGATGTACACGTAAAACGCTCTATTCCGGCTGAAACGTCGATATATGCAATAAAAACAGAACTTCTCCCCTTTTTAATATCTTACTCAGTATTTTAACGAGAAACAAATAGTTGATTGAAAATGAAGTATTTAAGGTTATTATCTAATCAATTGTGTGTTTGCATCATTTTTATCGTATATATAATGAATTAAACCCATAAACTGAAAATTCACAAAAACGTGGAAAAACGGCAAAATATTGCCTAATTCGATGATATTTTGTTTAAATCACAGGGAGGAAAAGTGGATGATAAACGTCAAAATATTGCTAAATTCAATGATTTTTCGTACGAAACAATATGCAAGAAAACTTGCTTAAAATGCAATATTATGCGACATTCTGAGATTTGAAGGCCAAATCACATATCGTGATACTACATGAAATAGTATCGAAATATTGGTAAAAACGTATATATTTACGTAAAATCCACTACATGAAAAACGTGAAAAAAGTCACTATATTACCATATATGAGGATTTTAACTGTAAATCATAGAGCGAGGTTTCGTATTATTTAGATCCAAGAAAAGACATATGACAATGTTGTTTCCAATTCAAAAGATAAAAATCAATATGTTTTCATTAGAATTAACTAAAATGTTCCCGATTTTCTGTTTATATTACCTATAGAAAATGTACACGTAAAACCGCTCTAATCCTGCTGAAACGTCGATATATGCAATAAAAACAGAACTTCTCCCTTTTTCAATATCTTACTCAGTATTATAACGAGAAACAAATAGTTGATTGAAAATGAAGTATTTAAGGTTATTATCTAATCAATTATGTGTTTGCATCATTTTTATCGTATATATAATGAATTAAACCCATAAACTGAAAATTCACAGAAACGTGGAAAAACGGCAAAATATTGCCTAATTCGATGATATTTTGTTTAAATCACATAGAGGAAAAGTGGATGATAAACGTCAAAATATTGCTAAATTCGATGATTTTTCGTACGAAACAAAAGGCAAGAAAACTTGCTTAAAATGCAATATTATGCGACATTCTGAGATTTGAAGGCCAAATCACATATCGTGATACTACATGAAATAGTAACGAAATATTGGTAAAAATGAATATATTTACGTAATATCAAACTACATGATTAACGTGAAAAAGTCACTATTATACAATATTTAAAGATTTTAACTTCAAATCATAGAGCGAGGTTTCGTATTATTTAGATCCAAGAAAAGATATATGACAATGTTGTTTTCAATACAAATGATAAAAAACAATGTGTTTTCATTAGCATTAGCTAAAATGTTCTTGATTTTCCGTTTATATTACCGATGGAAGATGTACACGTAAAACCGCTCTAATCCGGCTGAAACGTCGATATATGCAATAAAAACCGAACTTATCCCCTTTTCAATATCTTACACAGTATTTTAACGAGAAACAAATAGATGATTGAAAATGAAGTATTTAAGGTTATTATCTAATCAATTATGTGTTTGCATCATTTTTATCGTATATATAATGAATTAATATCCATAGACTGAAAATTCACAAAAGCGTGGAAAAACGGTAAAATATTGCCTAATTCGATGATATTTTGTTTAAATGACATAAAGAAAAGGAGATGATAAACGTCAAAATATTGCTAAATTCGATGATTTTTCGTACGAAACAAAATGCAAGAAAACTTGCTTAAAATGCAATATTATGCGAAATTCTGAGATATGAAGCCCAAATCACATATCGTGATACTACATGAAATAGTATCGAAATATTGGTAAAAACTTATATATTTACGTAAAATCACACTACATGAAAAAAGTCACTATTTTACCATATATGAGGATTTTAACTTCAAATCATAGAGCGAGGTTTCGTATAATATAATTCGTATAATATAATTTCGTATATTATGCGAGGTTTCGCATAATATTGCATTATTTAGATCCAAGAAAAGACATGACAATGTTGTTTCCAATTCAAAAGATAAAAATCAATGTGTTTTCAATAGCATTAACTAAAATGTTCCTGATTTTCTGTTTATATTACTTATGGAAAATGTACACGTAAAACCGCTCTAATCCTGCTGAAACGTCGATATATGCAATAAAAACAGAACTTTTCCCTTTTCAATATCTTACTCAGTATTATAACGAGAAACAAATAGTTGATTGAAAATGAAGTATTTAAGGTTATTATCTAATCAATTATGTGTTTGCATCATTTTTATCGTATGTATAATGAATTATTACACATATATTAAAAATTCACAAAACGTGGAAAACGGCAAAATATTGCTTAATTTGATGATATTTTGTTTATATCACATAAAGGAAAAGGGGATGATAAATGTCAAAATATTGCTAAATTCGATGATTTTTCGTAAGAAACAAAATGCAAGAAAACTTGCTTAAAATGCAATATTATGCGACATTCCGAGATTTGAAGGCCAAATCACATATCGTGATACTATATGAAATAGTATCGAAATATTGGTAAAAATGAATATATTTACGTAATATCAAACTACATGATTAACGTGAAAAAGTCACTATTATACAATATTTGAGGGTTTTAACTTCAAATCATAGAGCGAGGTTTCGTATTATTTAGATCCAAGAAAAGATATATGACAATGTTGTTTTCAATACAAATGATAAAAAACAATGTGTTTTCATCAGCATTAATTAAAATGTTCTTGATTTTCAGTTTATATTACCGATGGAAGATGTACACGTAAAACCGCTCTAATCCGGCTGAAACGTCGATATATGCAATAAAAACTGAACTTCTCCCCTTTTCAATATCTTACGCAGTATTTTAACGAGAAACAAACAGATGATTGAAAATGAAGTATTTAAGGTTATTATCTAACCAATTATTTGTTTGCATCATTTTTATCGTATATATAATGAATTAATACCCATAAACTGAAAATTCACAAAAACGTGGAAAAACGGCAAAATATTGCCTAATTCGATGATATTTTGTTTAAATCACAGGGAGGAAAAGTGGATGATAAACGTCAAAATATTGCTAAATTCAATGATTTTTCGTACGAAACAAAATGCAAGAAAACTTGCTTAAAATGCAATATTATGCGACATTCTGAGATTTGAAGGCCAAATCACATATCGTGATACTACATGAAATAGTATCGAAATATTGGTAAAAATGAATATATTTACGTAAAATCCCACTACATGAAAAACGTGAAAAAAGTCACTATATTACCATATATGAGGATTTTAACTGTAAATCATAGAGCGAGGTTTCGTATTATTTAGATCCAAGAAAAGACATATGACAATGTTGTTTCCAATCAAAAGATAAAAATCAATGTGTTTTCATTAGAATTAACTAAAATGTTCCCGATTTTCTGTTTATATTACCTATGGAAAATGTACACGTAAAACCGCTCTAATCCTGCTGAAACGTCGATATATGCAATAAAAACAGAACTTCTCCCTTTTTCAATATCTTACTCAGTATTATAACGAGAAACAAATAGTTGATTGAAAATGAAGTATTTAAGGTTATTATCTAATCAATTATGTGTTTGCATCATTTTTATCGTATATATAATGAATTAAACCCAAAACTGAAAATTCACAAAAACGTGGAAAAACGGCAAAATATTGCCTAATTCGATGATATTTTGTTTAAATCACATAGAGGAAAAGCGGATGATAAACGTCAAAATATTGATAAATTCGATGATTTTTCGTACGAAACAAAATGCAAGAAAACTTGCTTAAAATGCAATATTATGCGAATTCTGAGATTTGAAGGCCAAATCACATATCGTGATACTACATGAAATAGTATCGAAATATTGGTAAAAATGAATATATTTACGTAATATCAAACTACATGATTAACGTGAAAAAGTCACTATTATACAATATTTAAAGATTTTAACTTCAAATCATAGAGCGAGGTTTCGTATTATTTAGATCCAAGAAAAGATATATGACAATGTTGTTTTCAATACAAATGATAAAAAACAATGTGTTTTCATTAGCATTAACTAAAATGTTCTTGATTTTCCGTTTATATTACCGATGGAAGATGTACACGTAAACCGCTCTAATCCGGCTGAAACGTCGATATATGCAATAAAAACCGAACTTATCCCCTTTTCAATATCTTACACAGTATTTTAACGAGAAACAAATAGATGATTGAAAATGAAGTATTTAAGGTTATTATCTAATCAATTATGTGTTTGCATCATTTTTATCGTATATATAATGAATTAATATCCATAGACTGAAAATTCACAAAAGCGTGGAAAAACGGCAAAATATTGCCTAATTCGATATATTTTGTTTAAATGACATAAAGGAAAAGGAGATGATAAACGTCAAAATATTGCTAAATTCGATGATTTTTCGTACGAAACAAAATGCAAGAAAACTGCTTAAAATGCAATATTATGCGAAATTCTGAGATATGAAGCCCAAATCACATATCGTGATACTACATGAAATAGTATCGAAATATTGGTAAAAACTTATATATTTACGTAAAATCACACTACATGAAAAAAGTCACTATTTTACCATATATGAGGATTTTAACTTCAAATCATAGAGCGAGGTTTCGTATAATATAATTCGTATAATATAATTTCGTATATTATGCGAGGTTTCGCATAATATTGCATTATTTAGATCCAAGAAAAGACATGACAATGTTGTTTCCAATTCAAAAGATAAAAATCAATGTGTTTTCAATAGCATTAACTAAAATGTTCCTGATTTTCTGTTTATATTACTTATGGAAAATGTACACGTAAAACCGCTCTAATCCTGCTGAAACGTCGATATATGCAATAAAAACAGAACTTTTCCCTTTTCAATATCTTACTCAGTATTATAACGAGAAACAAATAGTTGATTGAAAATGAAGTATTTAAGGTTATTATCTAATCAATTATGTGTTTGCATCATTTTTATCGTATGTATAATGAATTATTACACATATATTGAAAATTCACAAACACGTGGAAAACGGCAAAATATTGCTTAATTTGATGATATTTTGTTTATATCACATAAAGGAAAAGGGGATGATAAATGTCAAAATATTGCTAAATTCGATGATTTTTCGTAAGAAACAAAATGCAAGAAAACTTGCTTAAAATGCAATATTATGCGACATTCCGATTTGAAGGCCAAATCACATATCGTGATACTATATGAAATAGTATCGAAATATTGGTAAAAATGAATATATTTACGTAATATCAAACTACATGATTAACGTGAAAAAGTCACTATTATACAATATTTGAGGGTTTTAACTTCAAATCATAGAGCGAGGTTTCGTATTATTTAGATCCAAGAAAAGATATATGACAATGTTGTTTTCAATACAAATGATAAAAAACAATGTGTTTTCATCAGCATTAATTAAAATGTTCTTGATTTTCAGTTTATATTACCGATGGAAGATGTACACGTAAAACCGCTCTAATCCGGCTGAAACGTCGATATATGCAATAAAAACTGAACATCTCCCCTTTTCAATATCTTACGCAGTATTTTAACGAGAAACAAACAGATGATTGAAAATGAAGTATTTAAGGTTATTATCTAACCAATTATTTGTTTGCATCATTTTTATCGTATATATAATGAATTAATACCCATAAACTGAAAATTCACAAAAACGTGGAAAAACGGCAAAATATTGCCTAATTCGATGATATTTTGTTTAAATCACAGGGAGGAAAAGTGGATGATAAACGTCAAAATATTGCTAAATTCAATGATTTTTCGTACGAAACAAAATGCAAGAAAACTTGCTTAAAATGCAATATTATGCGACATTCTGAGATTTGAAGGCCAAATCACATATCGTGATACTACATGAAATAGTATCGAAATATTGGTAAAAATATATTTACGTAAAATCCCACTACATGAAAAACGTGAAAAAAGTCACTATATTACCATATATGAGGATTTTAACTGTAAATCATAGAGCGAGGTTTCGTATTATTTAGATCCAAGAAAAGACATATGACAATGTTGTTTCCAACTCAAAAGATAAAAATCAATGTGTTTTCATTAGAATTAACTAAAATGTTCCCGATTTTCTGTTTATATTACCTATGGAAAATGTACACGTAAAACCGCTCTAATCCTGCTGAAACGTCGATATATGCAATAAAAACAGAACTTCTCCCTTTTTCAATATCTTACTCAGTATTATAACGAGAAACAAATAGTTGATTGAAAATGAAGTATTTAAGGTTATTATCTAATCAATTATGTGTTTGCATCATTTTTATCGTATATATAATGAATTAAACCCATAAACTGAAAATTCACAAAAACGTGGAAAAACGGCAAAATATTGCCTAATTCGATGATATTTTGTTTAAATCACAGGGAGGAAAAGTGGATGATAAACGTCAAAATATTGCTAAATTCATGATTTTTCGTACGAAACAATGCAAGAAAACTTGCTTAAAATGCAATATTATGCGACATTCTGAGATTTGAAGGCCAAATCACATATCGTGATACTACATGAAATAGTATCGAAATATTGGTAAAAATGAATATATTTACGTAAATCCACTACATGAAAAACGTGAAAAAGTCACTTATTACCATATTGAGGATTTTAACTGTAAATCATAGAGCGAGGTTTCGTATTATTTAGATCCAAGAAAAGACATATGACAATGTTGTTTCCAATTCAAAAGATAAAAATCAATATGTTTTCATTAGAATTAACTAAAATGTTCCCGATTTTCTGTTTATATTACCTATGGAAATGTACACGTAAAACCGCTCTAATCCTGCTGAAACGTCGATATATGCAATAAAAACTCCCCTTTTTCAATATCTTACTCAGTATTATAACGAGAAACAAATAGTTGATTGAAAATGAAGTATTTAAGGTTATTATCTAATCAATTATGTGTTTGCATCATTTTTATCGTATATATAATGAATTAAACCCATAAACTGAAAATTCACAAAACGTGGAAAAACGGCAAAATATTGCCTAATTCGATGATATTTTGTTTAAATCACATAGAGGAAAAGTGGATGATAAACGTCAAAATATTGCTAAATTCGATGATTTTTCGTACGAAACAAAATGCAAGAAAACTTGCTTAAAATGCAATATTATGCGACATTCTGAGATTTGAAGGCCAAATCACATATCGTGATACTACATGAAATAGTATCGAAATATTGGTAAAAATGAATATATTTACGTAATATCAAACTACATGATTAACGTGAAAAAGTCACTATTATACAATATTTGAGGTTTTAACTTCAAATCATAGAGCGAGGTTTCGTATTATTTAGATCCAAGAAAAGATATATGACAATGTTGTTTTCAATACAAATGATAAAAAACAATGTGTTTTCATGAGCATTAATAAAATGTTCTTGATTTTCAGTTTATATTACCGATGGAAGATGTACACGTAAAACCGCTCTAATCCGGCTGAAACGTCGATATATGCAATAAAAACGAACTTCTCCCTTTTCAATATCTTACGCAGTATTTTAACGAGAAACAAAGATGATTGAAAATGAAGTATTTAAGGTTATTATCTAACAATTATTGTTTGCATCATTTTTATCGTATATATAATGAATTAATACCCATAAACTGAAAATTCACAAAAACGTGGAAAAACGGCAAAATATTGCCTAATTCGATGATATTTTGTTTAAATCACAGAGGAAAAGTGGATGATAAACGTCAAAATATTGCTAAATTCATGATTTTTCGTACGAAACAAAATGCAAGAAAACTTGCTTAAAATGCAATATTATGCGACATTCTGAGATTTGAAGCCAAATCACATATCGTGATACTACATGAAATAGTATCGAAATATTGGTAAAACGTATATATTTACGTAAAATCCACTACTGAACGTGAAAAAAGTCACTATATTACCATATATGAGGATTTTAATTGTAAATCATAGAGCGAGGTTTCGTATTATTTAGATCCAAGAAAAGACATATGACAATGTTGTTTCCAATTCAAAAGATAAAAATCAATGTGTTTTCATTAGAATTAACTAAAATGTTCCCGATTTTCTGTTTATATTACCTATGGAAAATGTACACGTAAAACCGCTCTAATCCTGCTGAAACGTCGATATATGCAATAAAAACAGAACTTCTCCCTTTTCAATATCTTACTCAGTATTATAACGAGAAACAAATAGTTGATTGAAAATGAAGTATTTAAGGTTATTATCTAATCAATTATGTGTTTGCATCATTTTTATCGTATATATAATGAATTAAACCCATAAACTGAAAATTCACAAAAACGTGGAAAAACGGCAAAATATTGCCTAATTCGATGATATTTTGTTTAAATCACATAGAGGAAAAGCGGATGATAAACGTCAAAATATTGATAAATTCGATGATTTTTCGTACGAAACAAAATGCAAGAAAACTTGCTTAAAATGCAATATTATGCGAAATTCTGAGATTTGAAGGCCAAATCACATATCGTGATACTACATGAAATAGTATCGAAATATTGGTAAAAATGAATATATTTACGTAATATCAAAGTACATGATTAACGTGAAAAAGTCACTATTTACAATATTAGATTTTAACTTCAAATCATAGAGCGAGGTTTCGTATTATTTAGATCCAAGAAAAGATATGACAATGTTGTTTTCAATACAAATGATAAAAACAATGTGTTTTCATTAGCATTAACTAAAATGTTCTTGATTTTCCGTTTATATTACCGATGGAAGATGTACACGTAAAACCGCTCTAATCCGCTGAAACGTCGATATATGCAATAAAAACCGAACTTATCCCTTTTCAATATCTTACACAGTATTTTAACGAGAAACAATAGATGATTGAAAATGAAGTATTTAAGGTTATTATCTAATCAATTATGTGTTTGCATCATTTTTATCGTATATATAATGAATTAATACCATAACTGAAAATTCACAAAACGTGGAAAAACGGCAAAATATTGCCTAATTCGATGATATTTTGTTTAAATCACATAGGAAAAGATGATAAACGTCAAAATATTGCTAAATTCGATGATTTCGTACGAAACAAAATGCAAGAAAATTGCTTAAAATGCAATATTATGCGACATTCTGAGATTTGAAGGCCAAATCACATATCGTGATACTACATAAATAGTATCGAAATATTGGTAAAAATGAATATATTTACGTAATATCAAACTACATGATTAACGTGAAAAAGTGTTATACAATATTTGAGGATTTTAACTTCAAATCACAGAGCGAGGTTTCGTATTATTTAGATCCAAGAAAAGATATATGACAATGTTGTTTTCAATACAAATGATAAAAACAATGTGTTTTCATTAGCATTAACTAAAATGTTCTTGATTTTCCGTTTATATTACCGATGGAAGATGTACACGTAAAACGCTCTAATCCGGCTGAAACGTCGATATATGCAATAAAAACAGAACTTCTCCCCTTTTTAATATCTTACTCAGTATTTTAACGAGAAACAAATAGTTGATTGAAAATGAAGTATTTAAGGTTATTATCTAATCAATTATGTGTTTGCATCATTTTTATCGTATATATAATAAATTAAACCCATAAACTGAAAATTCACAAAACGTGGAAAAACGGCAAAATATTGCCTAATTCGATGATATTTTGTTTAAATCACATAGAGGAAAAGTGGATGATAAACGTCAAAATATTGCTAAATTCGATGATTTTTCGTACGAAACAAAATGCAAGAAACTTGCTTAAAATGCAATATTATGAGACATTCTGAGATTTGAAGACCAAATCACATATCGTGATACTACATGAAATAGTATCGAAATATTGGTAAAAATGAATATATTTACGTAATATCAAACTACATGATTAACGTGAAAAAGTTACTATTATACAATATTTGAGGATTTTAACTTCAAATCATAGAGCGAGGTTTCGTATTATTTAGATCCAAGAAAAGACATGACAATGTTGTTTCCAATTCAAAAGATAAAAATCAATGTGTTTTCAATAGCATTAACTAAAATGTTCCTGATTTTCTGTCTATATTACCTATGGAAAATGTACACGTAAAACCGCTCTAATCCTGCTGAAACGTCGATATATGCAATAAAAACAGAACTTCTCCCCTTTTCAATATTTTACTCAGTATTATAACGAGAAACAAATAGTTGATTGAAATGAAGTATTTACGGTTATTATCTAATCAATTATGTGTTTGCATCATTTTTATCGTATGTATAATGAATTAATACATATTAATTGAAAATTCACAAAAACGTGGAAAACGGCAAAATATTGCTTAATTTGATGATATTTTGTTTAAATCACATAAAGGAAAAGGGGATGATAAATGTCAAAATATTGCTAAATTCAATGATTTTTCGTAAACACAAATGCAAGAAAACTTGCTTAAAATGCAATATTATGCGACATTCTGAGATTTGAAGGCCAAATCACATATCGTGATACTACATAAATAGTATCGAAATATTGGTAAAAGTGATATATTTACGTAATATCAAACTACATGATTAACGTGAAAAGTCACTATTATATTATTTAAGGATTTTAACTTCAAATCATAGAGCGAGGTTTCGTATTATTTAGATCCAAGAAAAGATATGACAATGTTGTTTTCCAATACAAATGATAAAAATCAACGTGTTTTCATTAGAATTAACTAAAATGTTCCTGATTTTACGTTTATAATACCGATGGAAGATGTACACGTAAAACGCTCTATCCGGCTGAAACGTCGATATATGCAATAAAAACAGAACTTCTCCCCTTTTTAATATCTTACTCAGTATTTTAACGAGAAACAAATAGTTGATTGAAAATGAAGTATTTAAGGTTATTATCTAATCAATTGTGTGTTTGCATCATTTTTATCGTATATATAATGAATTAAACCCATAAACTGAAAATTCACAAAAACGTGGAAAAACGGCAAAATATTGCCTAATTGTAAATACCCTCAGATATTTTGTTTAAATCATATAGCGGAAAAGTGGATGATAAACGTCAAAATATTGCTAAATTCAATGATTTTTCGTACGAAACAAAATGCAAGAAAACTTGCTTAAAATGCAATATTATGCGACATTCTGAGATTTGAAAGCCAAATCACATATTGTGATACTACATGAAATAGTATCGAAATATTGGTATAAACGTATATATTTACGTAAAATCCCACTACATGAAAAACGTGAAAAAGTCACTATATTACCATATATGAGGATTTTAATTGTAAATCATAGAGCGAGGTTTCGTATTATTTAGATCCAAGAAAAGACATATGACAATGTTGTTTCCAATTCAAAAGATAAAAATCAATGTGTTTTCATTAGAATTAACTAAAATGTTCCCGATTTTCTGTTTATATTACCTATGGAAAATGTACACGTAAAACCGCTCTAATCCTGCTGAAACGTCGATATATGCAATAAAACAGAACTTCTCCCTTTT
>NC_091162.1:0-49637 GCF_040958095.1 Procambarus clarkii
CCCCTTTTAACTGTGATCTGGCGCGAGAATTACGTATAAAGAATGGGTCTATGCCGGCCACCTTCAGTAAAATCCTTACATCTGTCTTGTCAGGCGTCCTAAATTGTCTGTTAGTAAAGGCTAAAGTTTTAATTATATCTAAAATATTTAAATTTTGCACAGGCTTTAATAAATTCCCGCGACTATCCCATACCACCTGTTGGCTGTTTTGTTCAAACATGTTCAATAATGTTTTGACGTGTGGAATTTCCCCTATTTTAAAATACACATTTATTAAGTTGTCCAGACTTGGGTTTTGGGGAGTGGTGGTGGTGGCTTTGTGGTGAGTGGGCCCAGCAACAGCTAGCTGCATCTTAGGCGGTAGAATGGAATGTATTCTTTTTTTTATTTGTTTTTTTAAAGGGCGATGGTCGCACCTGCCCCGAGTTTTTTGTTGAAAGAACCCCGCGTCGGCGGGCGCTGCGGGGGGGGGGGGGCGTTCAATATCTTTTAACGGTTGTTTGACCAATCCTTCCCGTCTGGTAAGGCTATAACGTTCAAAGGAGCTACCGTGGCAACACCGTCCACAAGTTGTTGTTGCTGCTGGGGGTGTGGGGGGAGTGTCCACTCTCCTCACTCCATCATCACCACTGCTAGAGTCACAGCCAAGGTGCTTAAAGCTACCACCAACATTATTAGCCGAATTGCCCCATTTGCTTTCGTTTTTTAAAGAGAAGGACTTACTTCCACCTCTACGATGGGTGGAAGAGGGTGGAGCCACCTCATTAAGAGGTGATGGGGTAGTCTTGTTTTTATTAAATAAATATTTTTCAGCGACGACTCGTGGTACTAGGCAATATTCTTTCACCATTTTTTTCTCTTCTTACATAATTACTCTATTAGAGAGGAAATTAACGATACAGCCAAAGGTAACAGAGCTGCCAATATAGCTGCACCTTGCCTAGAGGTTAGAATGTTTTTCTTTTTGTACAATGGAGTTTTCTTATGTGCTACAGAACGAATGTCATTCTGATACCTCTGTAGTCCATTAATTATCTGAGATTGAACTGGGATGTTTCGTTTCAGAAAATTGGCAAAAATTTCACAAATTGATTCAATTTCCTGTCGTTTTAAAGCCTTGATTAGTTTATTCCGCTTCTTGGGTGATAAATTGTTTAATAAAAATAATAGTTGATGGTGTTTCTCTACGAGAGAGTCCTGATGAACTGTCATTATATTTTTAAATTTGACGATGTCTTGAGTTTTAATCCAGCAATTGCTAGATTCTGGGTACCCTCTCCACTTGATGAAATATTCTCTGTGTCCTTTCGATGTCTTCCTAGACTGTAATATCGTTATGGGAAAATAGTCTGGAAGGGATGTTGGAATCAATTCTTGCTCATAAAACATACCACTGATCGGCTCGTGGTTAAATCTTTGATTTTATAGGTTGGGATTGGTTGTGTTCTATCGATATGATACACTTGAAATATTTCTTCTGTATTTTGGAGCCAAAAGCCCTTGTGAAATATATTCCTTCGCTTTGCTAGTCGTACATACTGCCCAACCTGCAGTTGTGGACTGATGGGAGTTATGGGTAGTTATTGTTTAAATACATGAACTTAAACTGTCTTCATATATCTTCAATGTTTTGCAACTTATGAATGACATGTGGGGTATTTTTTAGTATTCTGTAGAAAGTGTGGTTGTAAACATTCACAACTTTTGGGAGGATGTGAATGTATTGTAAAGAATTAGCCTGGGTCATAAAATGATACAGTTTATGTTTTAAAGTTTTGATGGCTCGCTCCACTATAGTAGATTTCATTTCCGAAAATACACTATATAATTTAATATTTTTCTTATTCAAATAATTTTGAACTGTCCTGTTGTAAAATTCTCTACCTCGGTCGGTGAATATTCGTCTTACCCCGTGAAACTGGGGGGTTGCCTCTAACATCTTCTTTAGAGCAGCTACCACATCAGTTGAATTTTTTGTTTTTAAAGTTTGAATCTGCATTAGGCGAGAATAAAAATCGACACAAATCAAAATATATTTAACACCACTATTGTATTTTTGTAAACTACAAAAGTCTCCCAAATCACAGGCAATTATGGTGCGGGGTTTAGGAGCTAATATTTTCCGCTGAGGAAACCTAACTAAATTTCTTCTATGCAAGGTATAAGATCGTTCCGCACGGATAAATTCCCTCACATCTGCAATACTGATGCTGGTGTCTTTAAGTCTGGCGGCCTTATACAATTTTTAAATTGATCCTGTGAAACCACCCAAGCTAGAAATGTCATTATAGATGGTGGTAAGAATTGACCGTTTCTGCGTCGTTAAATGCATTTTTGTTTTGTTCACATATGATAAACAATTTCACACTGGTCTTCATTGACAATCCCCGTTCGTAGTTGTAATGTCTCAGGAACTGTCAGATCGACCAATAAATAGCCATACTCGCTCTGGGATATTGGCCGTTGGTATATTTCAACAAAATTATTAATAGTTTCCCGCCCATATACCTGTCCACTTAAAATTTCAAGTTGGGTTGTGGCAACGCGGCCCCCCACTTGATCATTAAATATAAGGACGCCACACACCCCTCCTTCATCGTATTATACAGTTAGTGTTGAAACCTTCCACTCTCCATCTCCGTGTAGACAAAGATGTAAGTAAATTAATATCTATTTCATATTTGGGGGTATATATATATATATATATATATATATATATATATATATATATATATATATATATATATATATATATATATATATATATATCTATATATAGGATTTAGTTTATTTCTCCTAGTATATATATCTATATACTAGGATTTCTCTTCCCACAACCAAACCATCGCCAGAGAAATCCTAGTAAACAACACAGAAATCATCGATAGATACAGCGATAGCAGGCGGCTTGACATTTGCGAGGCACTACACATCAAGAAGTCAACACCAGCAATCAACAGCCAATTATTGCACAACTCTATTCTACCCACCTCAAGACTCCGCTCCAATATAGAAGCATCAAGAAATATGGACCAATAGGCTTTCTACAAACACTTCTATTCAATATCCATTGTTTCGTGTTCTGTCTTGTGTTGAAGAAATTAATACCCTATTAATACCACCTCTTGTTCTGTCTTGTGTTGATGAAATTAATACCCTATTAATACTCTTGTTCTGTCTTGTGTTGATGAAATTAATACCCTATTAATACTCTTGTTCTGTCTTGTGTTGATGAAATTAATACCCTATTAATACCACATCTTATTCTGTCTTGTGTTAATGCCACATCACCCCTTCCACCTCACTCAAATGTAGATATAAAATCTGAGATGCGTAAGTTCTATTCAGTTGTGTATTTGTGAACTAAAGTCTTTGAAAATGTAATAAGTTTTACGAAACGCGCTCGTGTCGCGTCAGACTAGAAATAAAAATGAATTTAGGAGAATTGATTTTTGATTTACCTCCAACAGTGAAACGAAATGTACGAAAGATTGAGAAAATTCGTGTTAGAATTATTAATCTTACTTTTTCGGTCATATTTAATAATATATATATATATATATATATATATATATATATATATATATATATATATATATATATATATATATATATATATATATATATATATATATATATATGTCGTACCTAGTAGCCAGAACTCACTTCTCAGCCTACTATGCAAGGCCCGATTTGCCTAATAAGCCAAGTTTTCATGAATTAATGTTTTTTCGTCTACCTAACCTACCTAACCTAACCTAACCTAGCTTTTTTTGGCTACCTAACCTAACCTTACCTATATATATAGGTTAGGTTAGGTTAGGTAGGGTTGGTTAGGTTCGGTCATATATCTACGTTAATTTTAACTCCAATAAAAAAAAATTGACCTCATACATAGTGAAAAGGGTAGCTTTATCATTTCATAAGAAAAAAATTATAGTAAATAAATTAATTCAGGAAAACTTGGCTTATTAGGCAAATCGGGCCTTGAATAGTAGGCTGATAAGTGAGTTCTGGCTACTAGGTACGACATATATATATATATATATATGTCGTACCTAGTAGCCAGAACGCACTTCTCGGCCTAATATGCAAGGCCCGATTTGCCTAATAAGCCAAGTTTTCCTGAATTAAAATATTTTCCCAAATTTTTTTCTTATGAAATGATAAAGCTACCCATTTCATTATGTATGAGGTCAATTTTGTTTTATTGGAGTTAAAATTAACGTAGATATATGACGGAACCTAACCAACCTTACCTAACCTAACCTAACCTATCTTTATAGGTTAGGTTACGTTAGGTAGCCGAAAAAGTTAGGTTAGGTTAGGTTAGGTAGTTAGGTAGTCGAAAAACAATTAATTCATGAAAACTTGGCTTATTAGGCAAATCGGGATTTGCATAGTAGGCTGAGAAGTGCGTTCTGGCTACTAGGTACGACATATATATATATATATATATATATATATATATATATATATATATATATATATATATATATTTATATATAAGAGAGAGAGGGGTGTTTTGAGTGAGAGAATATATATTTATTTATTTATTAATTTTTTCCTAGGTGAGCGGGATAATGTCACATCCAGGTTATGTTTGCAACATTTGTGGTTGGAGCTCATCACTACAATTCGTGCATACAACTTATTGCTGCCTCCTCTGTGGTGAAGCTTCATGTGTTCAATCTAGTGGAGTTCACAGGAGAACCTGTGGTGGAGATAAGCCTTTATTTATTTATTTATTCGTTTTTATTTCAAATGAGAAATATTGAGATGGTTTCCCCTATCTTCATGGTGTGTGTGGGTGTATAATTATATGCTATTTCCTTGTTTGGAGGTAAACATCACCGCCCTACCGGAGAGAGTGGATTTGTATGCCTCATATGCGGCAGCGTCACCTTGAATCCTCACCCCACTTTCACCTGCAGCAGTTGTGGGGTCACTTTGTGTGAGCACTTGACCTCTGAACATCTTCAATCATGTCCCCAAGGTGTGTGAATAAACCCTCTCTCCAGTTTTATTATCTTAAGAAGCTTTCTTGAGACGTTATGTCATGGGGTTTAGTAGAGTGTGAGGGGTGTTGCCTTTTATTATTAATATTATTATTATTATTATAATTATTTTTTTCCAGGGATACTTCAGAGGCAGGTAAAGACATCTCAGGGGCAGGTAGGCGAGGAACTTCATCCCAAAGCCCAACGTAACAATAGCCCCTTAGGTGGTGGTGGTGGGGTTAGACAGCCCAATGCAAATGGGGGGAGGGAGGGAGGAAGAGATGAGTGATGATGGTGATGGTGGTGGTGACATCCTTCAGGCAGGTCCTAGCGGTCTTAGACCCCATGCCAACAATCGAGATAGTGATGGAAATTCCTCAGAAGGGGGGGGGGATGTTATAGACATCCCTCACTTAATTAATAGGGTGGGGGCCCTGGTGGATCTCTTTACCAGAATGGAATATTCCATCCCCCCAGCCTTTGCCACAGATCCTGTAGGTCTCCTAAGCAACTTTAGAGAACTTTTCTCTAACAAAATAGAGAATTACATGAATTCTCTGGCGGGTCATGGCAATTTTACTTCATCGTTCAAAATCCTCCTTGAAGTGAAGGGGAAAAACGTCACTTTTAAAACAACGTCTCACAGAAGATGATGACTATAGGGAACACTTCATAACGACTCCTGATAGGCTGGTAACTCTTGAAGAAGTGGGTGGTCTTATTGATAGTTGGGTGGGTTATATGATTACACGTCTGGAGGATCTCCTTTCAGAAACAGAGGGGAGTGGTTTTATATTATTTAATGTTGATTTCCTCAAAATCGTTATCTGTAATGGTAGTGTAAGGTCAGTTTTGGGGGATTATGTCTCTTATCCCCCCTTTTTAAGGGGGCGACATGAGGTCTTCAACCCAAACCCCAATGGTAACAATGGAACATGCATTATTCAATGCATTGCCGCTTTTCGGGCGTCACAACAAGGATGGAAATGTATTGGAAGACTTGTAGAGTCTCACTCTAGGGTTAGGAAAATGGTCAAATACGAGCAATTATCTTTCCATCTTTCATGGGAGGATATCTCTAAATTGGAATAAACTATGCATTTTTTTGTATTCAATTCACAAACATACAGATGGTGCCTATCACGTCTCTGTTTGCCGTCGCGGTAGCAGACAGTACTCAGACATAGTACCTTTATTATTGTTGGGGGAGTCTCATGTAAGTCTTATTAAAGACTTAAATAAGCTTTAACGGAACTTTACTCGCAGCCACAGGCGAAAGACAGTCTTCTGTAGAAGCTGTCTTTCTGAATATCAAAATTCTAGTGAGCTGTCTCACCACTCTTTTTCCTGCGACATCACGCAGAAAATGATTTATCCCCAGGAGGGGGACACCCTTCATTTTAAAAATACAGGGAAAGGTTACCCCCCTTCCCACATAGGCTTTTTCGATTTCGAGTGCGTCCTAAGCACTGAGGATTGTCTAGGTTCTGTTACAGCCATACATAGGCCTATAGCATACAGCTATATAATTGTTGATAGGAACCACTCCGTCATTGATAAATTTACTTATTTTTGGGGGGACAGTGTCACTCATTTCATGGAGCGAGTTGCCACCAAATGGGAAATTATCAGATCCAGCCTACCCAAATATGAAATAGACATGTCTTATGAGGATATGGTTCATTTCAGGAGACAGACTCACTGTCAGTTTTCTGAGGAGGTATTTACACCGTCCAATTTCAAGGTTCAACATCATGATCACCTTAGGGAAAAGCTCAATATATTGGAGCTCTATGTAATTACTGCAACCTCCGCCACAAGAATGCTCTAGAGAGTTAAGTCCTAATTGCCCACAATATGTCTTATGACATGGGCTTAATTTTGAGGGAGTTTGCCATGGGTTCAAATATTAAGAGCAATATCCTCATGAGGCAGGGGACTAAATATCTTAAGGTAGAAATAGGCAACCTTAAATTTCTTGATTCACTGACTTTTATTACAGGCAGTCTTTCGTCCCTAGCAAAGACCCACATTGATTCAGGAAGCCCCTTAACATTCACTCACTCAATGATAGAAGGTTTACCCAAAGAGAGTCACCACCTACTCTTAGGGGGTAAGCAGTTTTTCCCTTATGAATATGCCACAAAAATCAGCTGCTTTAATGATGCAACATTCCCTCCTATTGAAATGTTTTACAGCTCCCTAAACAAATCAACCATCACTTTGGAAGAATATAGACATTCTAAATTAGTATGGGAGGTGACAGGATGTAGGTCATTAAAGGATTATCTCCATATTTATTTGAAGTGTGACGTTGGTTTACTGGCTGACATTTTTACTCACCATAGGGTAATTCTAAATGATATCTATTCATTAGAAATGACTCATTACTGTAGCCTTCCAGGCTACTCCTACGACTGTTTCTTGAAAAGCAGCAAAATATCGTTGGAGTTAAGTGCAGATGTAACGTTACACAATCTCCTGTCACAAAACATACGAGGGGGTTTTACAACTGCAGTTAGGAGTTACGCCAGAGCTAACAATCGCTACGTCAACCCATCTTTTAACCCTCAGGAGGATAGATCTTCATTCTTACTGTATTTAGTTTTCAACTCACTTTATGGGAGTTGTATGACTAAGAAATTACCCTATGGTGGTCTAAGAAGGTTGTCATCTGATGAGATGAACTCCTTCATTAGTGGAGGGAAGATAATGACAGAACAGCCATTCTCCTCTAACAAAGGGTACTGGCTCTTAATTGACACCAAACACATAAGACCTGAAATAGCTTGACTAACAGATGATCTACCCCTATGTTTACACCATAGGGGGGTAAGTATGAAGGATATCTCTCCTTTTAGTAGGGGACTTCTGGAAACAAATAACATTACTAAGCTCCCTAAAAAAAATATTAAGCTGGTTGGGGATCATCTCCCAAAAAAACATTATTTCATATCTCTACACCTCTTACAGTTATTTATTGAGATAGGTCTTGAAGTAGGGGCTATTCATGCCATTTATGAGTTCCGCCAGTCTGATTTTATGGCAGAATTTGTTAACACCAACGTTAACAATGGAAATGCCTCCACCAGTAACGATAGGAAAACACTATTTAAATTATTAACAAATAGTGTTTTTGGTAAAACACTACTGAACCCAGCTCGTTATGCCATTGACACCAAACTAGTGACTTCAGCTAGGGTCTTTTTACGGGAGGTGAAGAATCCTCGCTTTAAACGTATGGTACATTTAGGTGACAATAAATTATTGTCCCTCAGTTCCAGACTATTCATTAAAATTACTCACCCTAATTACATTAGGTTCCAGATTCTTGAGCTAGCAAAATACAGTTTGTACCATTTTTGGTACAGGGTACTTAAGAAGCACTATACAGATAGGACAGCACTGATATACAGCGATACGGATAGCTTCATCTTCAGTTTAATGACTGAAGATGTCTTTAACGAGATGCAGAAAGAACCCCTTAGATCATGGATCGATACCAGTAACGTCCCTGAAACCCACCCTTTGTATGATCCTTCTAAAAAGGATGTTTTAGGACTTTTAAAGTCAGAGGTTTCAGACAGACACATCCTTGAAGTTGTAGCTCTCAAGCCCAAAATGTATAGTTTGCTGTTGCACGACAATTCAAATTCCATTACCGCTAAGGGTATCCCCTGCGCTGTGCAAAGATCTTTAACACATAAGCATTTTAAAGAATCCCTACACAGTAATGGAGTAGTAAATACTTTCCAATACTCCCAAATTAGGAATGTAGGAGGGCAAATGGTCACCACCCATAATACTAAGAGGGGTTTAAGCACATTTGATGATAAATGCTATTTCTTAAATAAATACAAAAGCCTAGGCTATGGTCATCCAGACATACCACCTGAGCCCCACCCATCCGCCTCAGCCCAAGGGGTGACCGCTGGAAGTGAAAGTGATAACGTCATCGAGCCACAAGGAGAGGAACGGCAACACCCCTCCAGTGAGAGTGAACGCTATGACGTCAGCACCCCCCTAGGAGAGGACGAAGAAGAAGAACCACAACACCCCTTTCTCCCTCTGGATGATGACTCATCGTCATCATCACCCCAGGAGGGGGAGGAAGACCCCACAACGGACCTGTGGGCACGGAGAAGGGCTCTAGTTAGACAATATTATGGAGGGGATTCAGATTACGACTACGTTTAAGCCACTATGTACTTTTGTTAATATAATGTATAAAACATGTGGATTATTTCTTTTCACCCTCTTTTATTTTGAGTATATATATATATCCTATATAGCTCTGGACATATATGCAGATAGTCCTGGAGGGGCCATTCAGACTTGTTCGAATATATATCCTTAATTACTCCTATATAATGGCGTAGTGTTTAAAGGTGATACCTGGAGTAAGTGAAATATGGCGGGGGCTCACCGTAGACTACAATTTTGAGGTGGGGTCTATCTGTCACTCCGCCTCTGATTCCATTGTCTGATAAGTGGGCCTATCTGGCCCCCCGCCTCTGATTCCATTGTCTGATAAGTACCCCCCATTGTTTGATAAGTGTCCCTATCTGGCACGGAATATACTACTGAAGACAGTAGCGACAGTGGCAGCTAGTAGTGTTAGAGAAAGACAGTAGTGACAGTGGCAGCTAGTAGTGTTAGAGAAAGACAGTAGCGACAGTGGCTAGTAGTGTTAGAGGAACACAGTAGCGACAGTGGCAGCTAGTAGTGTTAGAGAAAGACAGTAGTGACAGTGGCAGCTAGTAGTGTTAGAGAAAGACAGTAGTGACAGTGGCAGCTAGTAGTGTTAGAGAAAGACAGTAGTGACAGTGGCAGCTAGTAGTGTTAGAGGAAGACAGTAGCGACAGTGGCTAGTAGTGTTAGAGGAACACAGTAGCGACAGTGGCAGCTAGTAGTGTTAGAGGAACACAGTAGCGACAGTGGCAGCTAGTAGTGTTAGAGGAAGACAGTAGTGACAGTGGCAGCTAGTAGTGTTAGAGAAAGACAGTAGTGACAGTGGCAGCTAGTAGTGTTAGAGGAAGACAGTAGCGACAGTGGCTAGTAGTGTTAGAGGAAGATAGTAGTGACAGTGGCAGCTAGTAGTATTAGAGAAAGACAGTAGCGACAGTGGCTAGTAGTGTTAGAGGAACACAGTAGCGACAGTGGCAGCTAGTAGTGTTAGAGAAAGACAGTAGTGACAGTGGCAGCTAGTAGTGTTAGAGGAACACAGTAGCGACAGTGGCAGCTAGTAGTGTTAGAGAAAGACAGTAGTGACAGTGGCAGCTAGTAGTGTTAGAGGAAGACAGTAGCGACAGTGGCTAGTAGTGTTAGAGGAAGACAGTAGCGACAGTGGCAGCTAGTAGTGTTAGAGGAAGACAGTAGCGACCGTGGCTAGTAGTGTTAGAGGAAGACAGTAGCGACAGTGGCAGCTAGTAGTGTTAGAGGAAGACAGTAGCGACAGTGGCAGCTAGTAGTGTTAGAGGAAGACAGTAGCAACAGTGGCAGCTAGTAGTGTTAGAAGAAGACAGTAGCGACAGTGGCAGCTAGTAGTGTTAGAGGAAGACAGTAGCGACAGTGGCAGCTAGTAGTGTTAGAGGAAGACAGTAGCGACAGTGGCAGCTAGTAGTGTTATATCTTGAGGTTATCTTGAGATGATTTCGGGGCTTTAGTGTCCCCACGGCCCGGTCCTCGACCAGGCCTCCACCCCCAGGAAGCAGCCCGTGACAGCTGACTAACACCCAGGTACCTATTTTACTGCTAGGTAACAGGGGCATAGGGTGAAAGAAACTCTGCCCATTGTTTCTCGCCGGTGCCTGGAATCGAACCCAGGACCACAGGATCACAAGTGCAGTGTGCTGTCCGCTCGGCCGACCGGCTCCCTGGAAGTGGAAGGGGAAGTTAGTGGTAGTGGAAGTTAGTACTCCCTGGTGTTAGAGGAAGACAGTAGCAACAATGGCAGCTAGTTGTGTTAGAGGAAGACAGTAGCAACAGTGGCAGCTAGTAATGTTAGAAGAAGACAGTAGCGACAGTGGCAGCTAGTAGTGTTAGAGGAAGACAGTAGTGACAGTGGCAACTAGTAGTGTTAGTGGAAGACAGTAGCAACAATGGCAGCTAGTAGTGTTAGAGGAAGACAGTAGCAACAGTGGCAATTAGTAGTGTTAGAAGAAGACAGTAGCGACAGTGGCAGCTAGTAGTGTTAGAGGAAGACAGTAGCGACAGTGGCAGCTAGTAGTGTTAGAGGAAGACAGTAGCGACAGTGGCAGCTAGTAGTTTTAGAGGAAGACAGTAGTGATACAGGTGTTTCACCCGGTCATACATCTGGTCACACACCTGGTGCCACATCTCGTTCAACACCTGGTCATACACCTGGTCATACACCAGATCATACACCTGGTCATACACCTGGTCACACACCTGGTTTTACACCTGGTCACATGCCTGGTTATACACCTGGTCATACACCTAGTCACTCACCTGGTCATACACCTGGTCATACACCAGGTCATATACCTGGTCATACACCAGGTCATATACCTGGTCATACACCAGGTCATACACCTGGTCTACACCTGGTTATACACCTGGTCATACACCTGGTCACACACCTGGTCATACACCAGGTCATACACCTTGTCATATACCGGGCATACACCTGGTCACACACCTGGTCTTACACGTGGTCGTTCATCTGGTCTTATATCTGGTCACACACCTGGTCACACACCAGTTCTTACAAATGATCATACACCTGGTCACACACCTGGTCCTTTACCTGGTCATACACCTGGTCACACACCTGTTCATACACCTGGTCACACACCTGGTCACACACCTGGACTTAATCCTGGTCATACACCTGGTCACACACGTGGTCATACACCAGTTCTTACAAAGGATCATACACCTGGTCAATCTACCTGATCACACACCTGGACTTACACCTGGTCACACACGTGGTCACACACCAAGAATGAGAGGAGGACAAGAATGAGATGAGGGGATGAACCAGTTTTGGTTGATCTAATATTTACCTTAAATGAGTCCGATATAAGGGAAGTTAAATTGGAAGCCCCCTTGGGAATGAGTGATCATAGTGTATTGAGCTTTGAGTACCTGGTTGAGCTAGGAATTATCACCCCCCAAAAAGAACTGGGAAACAAAGGGCTGGTGTACTGAAAGGGAAACTATGAGGAGATGAATAAATTCCTATGGGATATACATTGGGACACCGAACTCGGAACCAAGTCCGTACAAGACATGATAGACTATGTCACCCAAAAATGTCAGGAGGCTGTAAGCAGGTTTGTCCCAGCCCGACAGGAAAAACAAGAGAAGCAAAGGAAGAATCCATGGTTTAATGGGGAATGTATGAAAGCAAAAGAGCTGAACAAAAGGGCGTGGAGGAACTTCCGTAATAACAGAACACCAGAAAGTAGAGAGAGATACCAGAGAACCAGGAACGAGTATGTTACTGTGAGAAGAGCAGCTGAAAAGAGGTATGAAAATGATATAGCTAATAAAGCCAAGACCGAACCAAAGCTACTACACAGTCACATCAGGAGGAAGACAACAGTGAAGGAACAGGTGAAGAAACTTAGGGTGGTCGAGGAGAGGTACACATAGAATGACAAAGAGGTGTGTGAAGAACTCAACAGAAGGCTCCAGGAGGTCTTTACAATAGAAGAGGGAGAAGTCACGGCGCTAGAAGAGGTGGCAGCAAACCATGTGATCTTGGAAAGGTTCGAAATTACAAGAGATGAGGTCAAGAAGCACCTATTGGAGCTGGATGTGAGAAAAGCTGTTGGGCCGGACAGAATCTCACCATGGGTATTGAAAGAGTGTGCAGGAGCACTTTGCTTGCCACTCTCCTTAGTGTATAGTAGGTCACTGGAAACGAGAGACCTACCAGAAATATGAAAGACTGCTAATGTAGTACCAATATACAAAAAGGGTGACAGACAAGAGGCACTGAACTACAGGCCAGTGTCCTTAACTTGTATACCATGCAAGGTGATGGAGAAGATTGTGAGAAAAAACCTAGTAACACATCTGGAGAGAAGAGACTTCGTGACAACCCATCAACATGGGTTCAGGGAGGGTAAATCTTGCCTTACAGGCTTGATAGAATTCTACGATCAGGTGACACAGATTAAGCAAGAAAGAGAAGGATGGACGGACTGCATTTTTTTGGACTGTCAGAAAGCCTTTGACACAGTTCCCAATAAAAGGTTGATGCATAAGGTGGAGAAACAGGCAGGAGTAACTGGTAGGGCGCTCCAGTGGATAAGGGAGTACCTAAGCAATAGGAAGCAGAGAGTTACAGTGAGGGGTGAGACCTCAGAATGGCGTGAAGTCGCCAGTAGTCCCACAGGGCTCTGTGCTTGGACCTATCCTGTTTCTGACATACGTAAATGATCTCCCAGAGGGTATAGACTCATTCCTCTCAATGTTTGCTGACGACGCCAAAATTATGAAAAGGATTCAGACAGAGGAGGACAGCTTGAGGCTTCAAGAAGACCTGGACAAGCTGCAGGAATGGTCGAACAAATGGCTGTTAGAGTTTAACCCAAGCAAATGTAATGTAATGAAGATAGAGGTAGGAAACAGGAGACCAGATACAAGGTATCATTTGGGAGAGGAGATAGTTAAAAGAGTTAGAGAGAGAGACAGAATGACCTGGGGGTTGATATCACGCCAGACCTGTCCCCTGAAGCTCATATCAAGAGGATAACATCAGCAGCATATGCCATGTTGGCTAACATAAAAACGGCCTTTAGAAACTTGTGTAAGGAATATTTCAGAACATTTTATACCACATATGTCAGACCAATCCTGGAGTATGCGGCTCCAGCATGGAGTCCATATCTAGTCAACCATAAGACTAAACTGGAAAAGGTTCAAAGGTTTGCCACCAGACTAGTACCCGAGCTGAGAGGTATGAGCTACGAGAAGAGACTACGGGAATTAAACCTCACTTCGTTGAAAGACAGAGGAGTTAGGGGGGACATGATCACCATATTCAAGATTCTCAAGGAAATCGACAGGGTTGATAAAGACAGGCTATTTAACACAAGGGGCACACGCACTAGGGGACACAGGTGGAAACTGAGTGCCCAAATGAGCCACAGAGATATTAGAAAGAACTTTTTTAGTGTCAGAGTGGTTGACAAATGGAATGCATTAGGAAGTAATGTGGTGGAGGCTGACTCCATACACAGTTTCAAATGTAGATATGATAGGGCCCAATAGGCTCAGGAACCTGTACACCTGTTGATTGACGGTTGAGAGGCGGGACCAAAGAGCCAGAGCTCAACCCCTGCAAGCACAACTAGGTGAGTAGTAGTTCTTACAAATGATCATACACCTGATCACACACCTGGTCATACACCTGGTTATACACCTGGTCACATACCAGTTCTCACAAATGATCATACACATGGTCACACACCTGGTCCTACACCCGTCATACTTCTGGTCTTACACCTGGTCACACACCTGGTCATACACCTGGACACACACCTAGTCTTACACCTGGTCATACACCTGGTCACACACCAGTTCTCACAAATGATCATACACATGGTCACACACCTGGTCCTACACCCGTCATACTTCTGGTCTTACACCTGGTCACACACCTGGTCATACTCCTGGTCACACAGATGTTCTTACACCTGGTCCTACTCCTGGTCTCACGCGTGGTCATTCACCTGGTCACACACCTGGTCTTACACCTGGTCATACACCTGGTCACACACCTGGTCACACACCTGGTCTTACATCTGGTCATACACCTGGACACACACCTGGTCTTACACCTGGTCATACTCCTGGTCACACACGTGTTCTTACACCTGGTCATACATCTGTTCGCACACCTCGTCCAACACTTGGTCATACACCTGGTCACACACCTGGTCTTATATCTGGTCATACACCTGGTCATAAAACTGGTCATTCACCTGGTCATACAACTGGTCACACACCTGGTCCTACACCCATCATACATCTGATCGTCACACACCTGGTCTTGTACTTGGGCACATACCTGGTCATACACCAGGTCATACACCTCGTAATTCACTAGGTCTTGCACCTAGGCATACACCTGGTCCTACACCTGGTCGTATACCTGGTCATACACCTGGTAATATACCTGGTTATATACCTGGTCATACAACAGGTTTTACACCTGGTCTTACACCTGGTCTTACATCTGATCACACACCTGGTCTTGCACCTGGACATACACCTGGTCATACACCTGGTCACACACCTGGTCATAAACAAGATCCTACTCTTGGTCACACATCTGGTCATATACCTGATGATACACCAGGTCTTACACCTGGTCATACACCAGGTCTTACACCTGGTTTTACACCTGGTCATACACCTGGTCACTCACCTGGTCTTACACCTGGTCATACATCTGGTCTTACATCTGATCACACACCTGGTCTTGCACCTGGACATACACCTGGTCATACACCTGGTCACACAACTGGTCATAGACCTGGTCATACACCTAGTTACGCACATGGTCATACACCAGGTCATACACCTGGTCATACACCTGGTCATACACCAGATCATACACCTGGTCATACACCTGGTCACACACCTGGTTTTACACCTGGTCACACGCCTGGTTATACACCTGGCCATACACCTAGTCACTCACCTGGTCATACACCTGGTCATACACCAGGTCATATACCTGGTCATACACCAGGTCATATACCTGGTCATACACCAGGTCATACACCTGGTCTACACCTGGTCATACACCTGGTCACACACCTGGTCATACACCAGGTCATACACCTTGTCATATACCGGGCATACACCTGGTCACACACCTGGTCTTACACGTGGTCGTTCATCTGGTCTTATATCTGGTCACACACCTGGTCACACACCAGTTCTTACAAATGATCATACACCTGGTCACACACCTGGTCCTTCACCTGGTCATACACCTGGTCACACACCTGTTCATACACCTGGTCACACACCTGGTCACACACCTGGAATTAATCCTGGTCATACACCTGGTCACACACGTGGTCATACACCAGTTCTTACAAAGGATCATACACCTGGTCAATCTACCTGATCACACACCTGGACTTACACCTGGTCACACACGTGGTCACACACCAAGAATGAGAGGAGGACAAGAATGAGATGAGGGGATGAACCAGTTTTGGTTGATCTAATATTTACCTTAAATGAGTCGGATATAAGGGAAGTTAAATTGGAAGCCCCCTTGGGAATGAGTGATCATAGTGTATTGAGCTTTGAGTACCTGGTTGAGCTAGGAATTATCACCCCCCAAAAAGAACTGGGAAACAAAGGGCTGGTGTACTGAAAGGGAAACTATGAGGAGATGAATAAATTCCTATGGGATATACATTGGGACACCGAACTCGGAACCAAGTCCGTACAAGACATGATAGACTATGTCACCCAAAAATGTCAGGAGGCTGTAAGCAGGTTTGTCCCAGCCCGACAGGAAAAACAAGAGAAGCAAAGGAAGAATCCATGGTTTAATGGGGAATGTATGAAAGCAAAAGAGCTGAACAAAAGGGCGTGGAGGAACTTCCGTAATAACAGAACACCAGAAAGTAGAGAGAGATACCAGAGAACCAGGAACGAGTATGTTACTGTGAGAAGAGCAGCTGAAAAGAGGTATGAAAATGATATAGCTAATAAAGCCAAGACCGAACCAAAGCTACTACACAGTCACATCAGGAGGAAGACAACAGTGAAGGAACAGGTGAAGAAACTTAGGGTGGTCGAGGAGAGGTACACATAGAATGACAAAGAGGTGTGTGAAGAACTCAACAGAAGGTTCCAGGAGGTCTTTACAATAGAAGAGGGAGAAGTCACGGCGCTAGAAGAGGTGGCAGCAAACCATGTGATCTTGGAAAGGTTCGAAATTACAAGAGATGAGGTCAAGAAGCACCTATTGGAGCTGGATGTGAGAAAAGCTGTTGGGCCGGACAGAATCTCACCATGGGTATTGAAAGAGTGTGCAGGAGCACTTTGCTTGCCACTCTCCTTAGTGTATAGTAGGTCACTGGAAACGAGAGACCTACCAGAAATATGGAAGACTGCTAATGTAGTACCAATATACAAAAAGGGTGACAGACAAGAGGCACTGAACTACAGGCCAGTGTCTTTAACTTGTATACCATGCAAGGTGATGGAGAAGATTGTGAGAAAAAACCTAGTAACACATCTGGAGAGAAGAGACTTCGTGACAACCCATCAACATGGGTTCAGGGAGGGTAAATCTCTCCTTACAGGCTTGATAGAATTCTACGATCAGGTGACACAGATTAAGCAAGAAAGAAAAGGATGGACGGACTGCATTTTTTTGGACTGTCAGAAAGCCTTTGACACAGTTCCCAATAAAAGGTTGATGCATAAGGTGGAGAAACAGGCAGGAGTAACTGGTAGGGCGCTCCAGTGGATAAGGGAGTACCTAAGCAATAGGAAGCAGAGAGTTACAGTGAGGGGTGAGACCTCAGAATGGCGTGAAGTCGCCAGTAGAGTCCCACAGGGCTCTGTGCTTGGACCTATCCTGTTTCTGACATACGTAAATGATCTCCCAGAGGGTATAGACTCATTCCTCTCAATGTTTGCTGACGACGCCAAAATTATGAAAAGGATTCAGACAGAGGAGGACAGCTTGAGGCTTCAAGAAGACCTGGACAAGCTGCAGGAATGGTCGAACAAATGGCTGTTAGAGTTTAACCCAAGCAAATGTAATGTAATGAAGATAGAGGTAGGAAACAGGAGACCAGATACAAGGTATCATTTAGGAGAGGAGATAGTTAAAAGAGTTAGAGAGAGAGACAGAATGACCTGGGGGTTGATATCACGCCAGACCTGTCTCCTGAAGCTCATATCAAGAGGATAACATCAGCAGCATATGCCATGTTGGCTAACATAAAAACGGCCTTTAGAAACTTGTGTAAGGAATATTTCAGAACATTTTATACCACATATGTCAGACCAATCCTGGAGTATGCGGCTCCAGCATGGAGTCCATATCTAGTCAACCATAAGACTAAACTGGAAAAGGTTCAAAGGTTTGCCACCAGACTAGTACCCGAGCTGAGAGGTATGAGCTACGAGAAGAGACTACGGGAATTAAACCTCACTTCGTTGAAAGACAGAGGAGTTAGGGGGGACATGATCACCATATTCAAGATTCTCAAGGAAATCGACAGGGTTGATAAAGACAGGCTATTTAACACAAGGGGCACACGCACTAGGGGACACAGGTGGAAACTGAGTGCCCAAATGAGCCACAGAGATATTAGAAAGAACTTTTTTAGTGTCAGAGTGGTTGACAAATGGAATGCATTAGGAAGTAATGTGGTGGAGGCTGACTCCATACACAGTTTCAAATGTAGATATGATAGGGCCCAATAGGCTCAGGAACCTGTACACCTGTTGATTGACGGTTGAGAGGCGGGACCAAAGAGCCAGAGCTCAACCCCTGCAAGCACAACTAGGTGAGTAGTAGTTCTTACAAATGATCATACACCTGATCACACACCTGGTCATACACCTGGTCACATACCAGTTCTCACAAATGATCATACACATGGTCACACACCTGGTCCTACACCCGTCATACTTCTGGTCTTACACCTAGTCACACACCTGGTCATACACCTGGACACACACCTAGTCTTACACCTGGTCATACACCTGGTCACACACCAGTTCTCACAAATGATCATACACATGGTCACACACCTGGTCCTACACCCGTCATTCTTCTGGTCTTACACCTGGTCACACACCTGGTCATACTCCTGGTCACACAGATGTTCTTACACCTGGTCCTACTCCTGGTCTCACGCGTGGTCATTCACCTGGTCACACACCTGGTCTTACACCTGGTCATACACCTGGTCACACACCTGGTCACACACCTGGTCTTACATCTGGTCATACACCTGGACACACACCTGGTCTTACACCTGGTCATACTCCTGGTCACACACGTGTTCTTACACCTGGTCATACATCTGTTCGCACACCTCGTCCAACACTTGGTCATACACCTGGTCACACACCTGGTCTTATATCTGGTCATACACCTGGTCATACAACTGGTCATTCACCTGGTCATACAACTGGTCACACACCTGGTCCTACACCCATCATACATCTGATCGTCACACACCTGGTCTTGTACTTGGGCACATACCTGGTCATACACCAGGTCATACACCTCGTAATTCACTAGGTCTTGCACCTAGGCATACACCTGGTCCTACACCTGGTCGTATACCTGGTCATACACCTGGTAATATACCTGGTTATATACCTGGGCATACAACAGGTTTTACACCTGGTCTTACACCTGGTCTTACATCTGATCACACACCTGGTCTTGCACCTGGACATACACCTGGTCATACACCTGGTCACACACCTGGTCATAAACAAGATCCTACTCTTGGTCACACATCTGGTCATATACCTGATGATACACCAGGTCTTACACCTGGTCATACACCAGGTCTTACACCTGGTTTTACACCTGGTCATACACCTGGTCACTCACCTGGTCTTACACCTGGTCATACATCTGGTCTTACATCTGATCACACACCTGGTCTTGCACCTGGACATACACCTGGTCATACACCTGGTCACACAACTGGTCATAGACCTGGTCATACACCTAGTTACGCACATGGTCATACACCAGGTCATACACCTGGTCATACACCTGGTCATACACCATATCATACACCTGGTCATACACCTGGTCACACACCTGGTTTTACACCTGGTCACACACCTGGTCACCCAACAGTTCTTACAAATAATCATACACCTGTTCATACACCTGGTGTCACACCTGGTCATACACCTGTTCATACACCAGGTCATTCACCTAGTCATATACCTGGTCACACACCTGGTCACACACCTGTTCTTACAAATGATCATTCACCTGGTCACACACCTGGTCTTACACCTGATCATACACCTGGTCACACACCTGGTCATATACCTGGCCATACACCTGGTCATTCACATGCTCACACACCTGGACTTACACCTGGTCATATACCTGGTCACACACCAGTTCTTACAAATGATCATACACCTGGTCACACACTTGGTCATTCACCTGGTCATACACCTGTTCACACACCTGGTAATACACCTGGTCATACACCTAATCACACACCTAGTCATACACCTGGTCACACACCTCGTAATTCACTAGGTCTTGCACCGGGGCATACACCTGGTCCTACACCTGGTCACACACCAGTTCTTACAAATGATCATACACGTGGTCACACACACCTGGTCACACACCTGTTCCTACACCCGTCATACATCTGGTCTTACACCTGGTCACGCACTTGGTCATACACCTGATCTTGCACTGGGTCACACACGTGGTCATATATCTGGTTTTACACCTGGTCTTACACCTGGTCATACACCTGGTCACATGCCTGGTTATACATCTGGTCTTACACATGGTCACACACCTGGTTATACACCTGGTCACACACCTGGTCGTACACCTATTCATACACCTGGTTATACACCCAGTCATACACCTGGTATTACACCTGGTCCTACACCTGGTCTTACACCTGGTCATACACCTGGTCATACACCTGGTGACACATGTGGTCTTACTCCTGGTTATATACCTGGTCTTACACCTGGTCGCATACCTTAATTGTCTTATACCTGGTCATACACCTGATCACCCACCTGGATTTACACCTGGTCATACACCTGGCCTTATACCTGGTCATTCACCTGGTCATACACCTGGTCTTATACCTGGTCATACACCTGATCACACACCTGGACTTACACCTGGTCATACACCTGGTCACACACCAGTTCCTACAAATTGCCATACACCTGGTCCTATACCTAGTCATACATGTGGTATTATGCCTGGTCCTACACCCATCATACATCTGGTCTTACACTTGGTCTTGCACCTGGGCACTCACCTGGTCATACACCAGGTCATTCACTACGTCTTATACCTGGTGTTACACCTGGGCATATATCTGGTCTTACACTTGGGCATAGACCTGATCATACACCAGGTCCTACACCTACTCATACACCAGGTCTTACACCTGATCATACACCTGGTCACACACCTGATCATACACCTGGTCACACACCTGGTCTTACACCAGGTCATACACCTGGTCACACACCAGAGTAGTGACCAGGTCATGTATGTCAGAGTAGTAGACAAATGGAATGCATTAGGAAGTGATGTGGTGGAGGCTGACTCAATACACAGTTTCAAGTGTAGATATGATAGAGCCCAGTAGGCTCAGGAACCTGTAGATTAGTTGATTGGCCGTGTAGAGGCGGGACCAAAGAGCCAGAGCTCAACCCCCGCAAGCACAATTAGGTAAGTACAATTAGGTAGGTACACCTGGTCTTACACCAGTTCTTACAAATGGTCATACACCTGGTCACACACCTGGTCATACACCAGGTTATGCATCAGGTCTTACACCTGGTCATACACCTGGTCACACACCTGGTCTTCCTCTAAAATGGAGGAATTTCTTGCAGAGAAATGGCTTTAAGAAGATATAGCAAATATGAATATGTAATTGTCGAATATATTCAATTAGTGGTATGATTTAAAAGTGCATAACAAAGAATGAATAACTTCGATATCTAAATTTAAGGTTTTGTTAAGTATGTTTCAACACGCTACTTTAATACTTAAAATCATTCATGACTTTATTGTTTATGTTTTCAACGGTGGGGAATGATAACTTAACAATGTAGGGTAGCTCTGAATAATTAAATATTATATTAGATAATCGTAGTTAAATAATTAAATAATTTATTTATTTTATTTCTTAACTACGATTATCTAATATAATATTTAATTATTCAGAGCTACCCTACATTGTTAAGTTATCATTGATAACTAAACATTTATAATATATATATATATAAAAAATGGACAATAATTGTTTATTGTTAGCTTTCAACTACATTCAAAAAACATCTTATGAACCAAATGATAGTTACTATAATCCCCGTCTTTATAAAAATCATATTCTTTATGAAGCTTCTGTTTTAGTAGTAAATATGTCTAATGGTTTTTGTAATGTAGATAAATCAGCTTTTCATTTCCCTCTTAAAAATATTTATACATCTCTACATTTAAAGGCAGATGAAGATGAAATGATTAGTGATGATGACGATGATGATTTGAATAAGTGCCTAGAATTGTTAGTAACCAAGTTTAATGTAAAATATGCTTGGGTTTATGGAATTAATCAAATCCTTTTTAAATTACCGGTATTGCAGTATCTTACTGTCTTTAATATAAGGAGTTCAACTATCTATAAATTTGGAGAAGAAATTAAATTAGATGAGTATTCCATACCAAAACCTATACAAGTTTATAATAAACGTAATAATTTTCCACCACCTTCACATAGTATAACTAATCTTTGTCAAATGCTCTCCAAAAATCTAATTAGAGGATATCAAGATTCTTTGAAGACTATTAATTTTTATGCAGATAGTAAAAAGAACCCAGATTGTAGACATTTACATTGTTTTTTACATTTCAAAGCCACCAAGAGCAATTCAACGTGTGCATGTTTATTAAATGAAATAAATCGCCTCATTCTCATGTTTTTATCCGCCAGTCAAGATCTATATTTAACCGAATACAAAGAATATCTTAAATGCAATCCAAATCACAATGAACGATTCTGTCAATTCATGGCTGGACGTGAAGTTGAATTCAAACTACAAACGCTACTAATCAGTATGATTTATCCCGAAAAATTTCATTGGGACTGTTATAGAAATGAAAATGGGATTTATGTCTCAGTAAAACTAATAGATTATCCAAGGAAAAATATAGATAAATATAAATTAATTAAATGGCAAACTAGTCAATTTTCTAAGCTTATTATGACGGAAAAATCAATCAACCATCGAGATTCTAATTTCATTCAAAATATTATGATATTTTTGGGGTTTGATGAAATATATAATGTACATTTATTACCTTAGTAAATAAAAATGGAATCTATTATTAATAGTAATTTATATTTACCTACATCATCTGATGATTACTCAAGAATACTATCTTCAGATTCAATATCGTCATTACCTTTATTTTCACAAATTTCTTTACAACCCGAACCCGAACCCATACTTGAACCTGAACCCATACTTGAACCTGAACCCATACTTGAACTTGAACCCGAACCCATACTTGAACCTGAACCCATACTTGAACTTGAACCAAGACCTAAACCTAAAATGGAACCAGAATCAAAACTAGAACAACAAAAACAACCAGAACTATCAGATTTGCCATCTCCTAGACCACATTTCCCCAAAAAAGATAGAGGTAGTTTATATAGTCATGTATTTGATTATAAAGTGAAAAAGAATAATAAAGAATTACGACGATATCTATTGAAAATATACATTCAACAAAAATGTTCTCCTAAAAACAATGATGATGAAATGTCTAAATTTATTTATGAATTTGGTAATCAAAATCTAGAGGATATGGACGATGAAGAATTGAAAAATATTATAAATATGATAACTTTGGTACAAAACATATTATCAGATCACTCTTATGTTAAAGACTTCTTTCAATTATTTAAAAATGTTTCTGAACAAATTAAAGACATTGCTCTCCAGAAATATCCTCAGTATTTATCGTCAATAAACCTAATTTTTAAGCAGATTATAATTAGTTTACAACGCATTGAAAATAACAAGAATGAACATGTTGACAAATTATTAATGCTTCTTTCATTAGACATGAAAGATATGAAACACTATCAACCAACTTCTTCTAGTACAATAATAATACATGCCTTAGTTCAAACTGGAATAAGTTTAATTATGTGTGGTATAATAGAATTTATTAATAATCGGGGTAAGGTTCAGGCAGAATACGATGCCAATCAATTCTTTAATTTAAAAGAACATGATGAAGAATTAATGGAAAATGTTGAAGACAATGATGATAATCCAATAAGAAAAAGATTCAAACCTTCTTCATAAAAAAAAATATTTAAACATCATATGTGTTCAAACATCAGGTACCTTAGAAAAATCTTACAATACATTATGCCTACTATACAGTCCATCTTGGATACATCAGTGACAATGAAACAGAAGTGAAGTGCATGTTGTATGATTATATAAAAGGAGTTGAATATCATCTGAGCCTTCAGTTTATTAGCAGTCAGGATGCCCTTCGCATCCTCTCCTTAAAGACAAACTGACATAATGGGAAATTACTTGGAAAAAGCTGAAACGAACCCCAAATCTAGAACTCCAAGTCCCTTTTTAGAAGAGGAAACAATGGATGGTAGGTAATAATACGAATATATAGATCTTTATATACATTTTTTACAATATACCTTTATTTTTCTTATTTTAATATATGTTTATTTTTTTTTTTTTTTTTTTTTAGAACAATCTACACAGCAGTTAATGTTGCCCCCCCTCCCGCCTGAAATGGTTATAATAGAGGAAGATGATGAACAAGAGACGAATGATTTTGGGATATTGGAAATGGAACTCTGTATTATTAAAGAGAAGAATGTCGAAGGTGAAGAGAAGACTCACATAGTGTTCCAGATGCCAGCTAAAGTACCAGATTTATTATTAACGGGAGCGGATCCAAAGAATAATGTGTCTCATCAAGCAAGTACCTACAATATTCTCATGGCAGATGTGTCAGGATCCATGTTCATTTACTGGAATGGTATAATGACAGGGTGGAACGAATATGTGGCACCTCATTTGGTAGGGAGAACGAATCTGTTCGTGTTTGGCAGTAAAGTTGAATTAAAACGATCAGAAACAAACCTAATAAATAGTGATTTTGCTAATGGTCAAACAGATTTGACTGGTGCCCTACAAACTATTGTACATGAGGTTTACCAATGTAAGGAAAGGTATATCAAAGTGTTTCTTATTACTGACGGCCATCATAATACAACATTGATTCAGCCAAGTCATGTTATTGACAAAATGAATGAGGTTGAGAATAAGATTTGTGAGGTTTTTGTGTTAGGTGTGGGATGTGACTTTCCCGTTCAGTATAGTCTGGATATAAGGTCGCGTTTGCACAATGGTAGTACCAATATGCCTTCACTTTTCTGGGCGAAAACGTCAGATGAATTAGAGGAAGAGATGAAGAAAATTGGTGGATACATATCTGATGGAACTTCACCGATCCTGAAGTTGTCAGTGAAAGGTTTCTTACTGCCAGGGGGTATAGCCAAGGACAAATTCTACCTGAATGAGTGGGTATATTTTCCCTGTGAACAAGAACAAGTGAAACAACTTAGATTAATATATGGTAATAATGGATGTCACATTTCACCCCAGTTTCGTCGTATATCATTATTTGAGTTGAATGAAGTATTTCGACAATGGAATTCGGTTATTATTCAAATTAATAATAAGAAAGAACCAGTTCCTTCAGATGTATTACCTTTAATGGAAAGAATTTTGAAATCAATTCAAGCTAGTGAGGAACTCAGTAGTAGATCTATTCGAGATCGGTTAGAACAAAAAGAATTTAAAAAATATGAATTAGAGTTAAGATCCTTGCTTAATAAAATAAGAGTAATATTAACCACTGAAAAATTCCAAAATGAAAAAGATCTGGCTGAAACTATTCTGAGTACAACAGTAAGAGGTGGAAAATATGAAACTAAATGTCTTCAGATGAAAGGTCATTCAGATGAAGATTATAGAAATGATTGTAAAATGTTCATGGAGATTTATGAAGAACAAAAAAAGTTGATAATGCGCATTAAAAATGATCCAGATGATTATTGTCAAGTAACAATGAACTCCACTATATCTGACTTGCAAGATCGAGATTTCCCCACGATGTTGAATAGTAATAATAAATATGAGTTTTTAAAACTGTTTACGATCTCTGGCATTCCCGTATATACTCCACATAGTAACTCTGTAACAATCAATCCATGGTCATATAGTGTTAGAAGTATACTGAAATGGCCATATACTATCATGAGCCAGGTTGCCATAGAAAAGAGCAAAGTAGTGGAGTTGGTATCTGATAATAACTTTAATGCCATAATCCCGATCTTTTCTCAAGATGCTTCCCAAATTATGGCCCCATTAATGGGTACAAGACTCTATGCGATGTGTGCGACTTATGCAATCACAAAAAATCCATACATTATTGATTTTGACATTCACATGGCAGCTTTAGGAGTGACCTGGATGAGGATTCTGTTTGAAAACCCAACTCAGCCTAGGCCTGAGTTTGTGCGATTGCGTATTGCACACATAGAAGCAACAGCAACATCTGGGTATCTCCACCGACCAAGTTTTAAGAAATATTGGCAAGTGCTTATCAATGACACGGCCCAAGCACTCATGACAGAGAGTTTTGAAAGAAATTTGGGGGAAAAACCCATAAAATGTGAGTCACTAATTAAACCTATGTTTATACTTTACTTACATCAACGAAGTGATGAGACTCCTCTAGAGGATAAAGTTGTTATCAAAGTTGTGAGGATGATTCTCTTAGAATACATTGGTCGTTGCCTTTCTAAATATAAGAAACAGGAAAAGAATTCCACACCCTTCACTGATTTCTTTGCCAAAACACTTGTTGATGAAAAGCTTAAAGAAGAATGGGTGAAGAACTACATTGCGACCTCAGAAAACCTAACCCTTAAGGATTTTTATACCTTAGAAGAGGTTGAGAAGACAGCCAGAAAACATTTTAAAGACGAGGACATGCAAAATATTAAGGAAAAGTTAATTGAACAGATCCCCATAGCTGTGGATATGAAAAAGGTAGAGAAGCTACGGGATGTTTTTCTGGCTGGAGATATATCTTGGTTTTCATTGCGAATTTTTGCTAAAGAAGTTGGTCTAAAGGAAGACGTTATTGACAATATGTTTAATGAACACAACGTGTTTATTTATACTGCACATGCCCTACAGTATAGAGACTCTCGTGAACGGCTAACTTCAAATGTTAGTGATAACGTCCAAGCTTTAGTGACTCAGCGGGTTCACCAGGAGAATTGTCTCAATATTTACAAGGAGTTTGAAAATATAATTGTTCAACATAAAAAGGATTTGTGGTTGCAGGAATATTTATCAACACACAGAGAAATTGTGCGCCCCATGACAAGGTCACAAATCCTAATAGAGGCTTCTGGACGAGGAGTTCAGGTAACAAATGATACTTTTGAAGAAGTGTATTAGAAATACCGACCAAATGTAGGGCTGTTGGGTAATGCTTGTCAATGTCGAAATTGTCCTTTTTACCTGATACCCAGTAAAAGGTATAATCAACACTTACATTTAGCACGTCATTATTCTTCAAATTATCCTCATCATTTGCACTCGGCAGCCTATTTTTGCAGGCATGAAGACATAGCAGATGCTATCTTCTACCAAGAGTCTATTAGTAAGTCTCAATTAGATAATGCTTTCATTGAGGACCTTACATTTTTACTAAATATATATCAAGAAATGGCCCCCTACTGATGATTAATTATTTAATAATTCATCCAGGGCCACCCGATGTGGGTGGGCCATATTTAAGGTTAGTAGTAGTATCTATCATTCATGCCCTTTATGATATTAAATTGGGTGGTACTGTTTTTTTTTTATAATATAATTATTGTATTTATGTATGTAGTTAGAAAAATATATTTATTGGAATGGTTGATTTCCTTCATTTTCCCAGAGCATCTTCACACAAATTTTATAGCATATTAACACAAATAAATCTGGCACACACACAGCCTCTGATTCTGCTATTGAGTTCAATAGGTTCTTCTCTTCCATTGGTTCATCCCTTGCTAATGATATTCCATCTTCCAGTACTGACATTAAGGACGAACTATCCCCAGTCTCTGTACCTAAAGCCTATTAGATCTTTAGCCCAAGTCACTTGAACTCCAAACCTTTCCAGATATTCTAAAAAAAGCGAGAGTAACGCCTGTTCCCCTTAACATTGACAAAACTTTCCCATTAGTTTTAAGCTGTAGTCATTAATGTTTTTCCTGCCCGAAACGCTTTGCGTAATAGTGGCTTTAGGCATTGTATGTACTAGCTCTATCTATAAAGCCAACAAACTTTGTAAATCTCTTTATGTATGTACCTTACCTAAATAAAGATTGTACCACGCCCTGCCCTGGTGACTCTCTATTACTCCCTTATCTATCCATATCTCAACTATGGTATTTGTGCTTGGGGCTCTACTACCCAAAATCACTTACGTCCTCTAATTACTCAACACAAAGCTGCTATTAGGACAATATCCAATTCTGGCCCCAGACATCACTCGGTACCCCTACTCAAATCCCTGAATATGTTAGACATTAAGTCACTGCACATTCTCTGTTTTTTCAACAATGTTCCCCCAAATAAAAATTATTATTATTATTATTATTATTATTATTATTATAAACACTTTAATAATAGTGGATATTCTATTTTCTAGTTCACTCTCTTGTTGGTTGGTGGCATCTTCTGTGTTAACATCTTACGCTCGTTCTTGAGGTACTAGTTCACTCTCTTGTTGGTTGGTGGCATCTTCTGTGTTAACATCTTACGCTCGTTCTTGAGGTACTAGTTCACTTTCTTGTTGGTTGGTGGAAAATTCATTCTTCTGTGTTAACATCTTATTCTCGTTCTTGAGGTAAATCAACTCTTTCTTTTTCTTCCTCCCTTATATATTCTATTTTCTAGTTCACTCTCTTGTTGGTTGGTGGAAACTTCTGGTAGATAACAACATTCTTCTGTGTTAACATCTTATTCTCATTCTTGAGGTAAATCAACTCTTTCTTTTTCTTCTTCAAGTGTGTTTCCATTCTTTTCAATTTTTTAATCAACTCAGCTTGTCTCTGCCTAGGGTTAATCTGGGAAAGCATCTTCGTACAACTTTTTCTTGGAAGGGCAGCAAAGCGTGTGTGGTGGGCTGGCTGGATGGCCGTCCATCCAGTGGATGGACGTTAGTGGATGTAGTGAGAGTGGCCACAGATATTTATATATGTGGCTCAGCTAACACAGTGCTTCCGGCAACCAGCTATTAGTCAGAACCGGGACTTTTATGTGGTACTTATTACTATCTAGCTTATCTAGGCAATTCACAAACACAACGAAAACAACATATGTCCCATACAGTCCTGCCCTTTCGATAACCTACACTGAATACACTGAATAATAATTACCAAGGCAAAATTTAAACAAATAAAAACATGCACACTTTTATTTAATGAAAATAACAGTGGAATTAATATGGAATGAAACATGTCAACCCTTTGTGACCATTGAAAAAAAAAAATCCTTATTCTTGCATCTTTCATATTGTTAAGCTAAACAATGTCCCAGGTTCTTTCCTAAATCATGCATTTGAAAATAATTTAGTTTTATTATCTTCTTAGCATGAAATGTTTTAGGATTGTTGTTATGGTAGTTTACATATATTATGTGTTTCTTCATACCCTAAAAAGTTCAGAATATTTGCTATGATATATGAATCTTGATGATTCACCCTTGTTTGCTTCATTACGTGTTTGTTAAAATTCCTAACCTCCCATTGAATCCAGTTATATTTATTTTTAACAAGAGAGTTTAGAATTGTTACGCCTACATCCATTCCATTTATGTTTCTCCTACATTGCCAATGTATTTTCTCGGGCCAAACCATACTGAGCAACAGCGCTTGCAGTTTGTATTCGACTTCACGTTCAGCCATATATTGGCACATTCGTTCCTTATCCCTATGATTACTATTAATGTAATCTTTATATTCTGTCGTATATAGCTCTTGACTAGCCGATATGAACATAAGAGTAAGGCGGTTTATTTCATTCAACAGACAAGCACAAGTTGAACTACTCTCACCTTCTAAATGAAAATTACACTGTAGATCATTATTGTTGTTTTTATTTGTGGTATAGAAGGTAATACTCTTTGTGGAATCCTGGTATCCATTAATCAAATTTTGGGCGAGTAAATGACAAAGATTTGTAATACTATGTAAAACTGGTGGAAATGTATAAATATTACCCCGACGGTATAATACATTTCGATATTCATTAAAAGATTTATTTATTGTTATTTTGTCTCTAAATGTGTGGCTGTTCTTATTTCGGATATCGAAGACTGCCAGATTTTGTAAAACAGGTAATTGGAATAAGATTTGATTATTTCCATAGACCCAGACATATTTTATATCATATTCTGACACCAGAGTTTCTAGACATTCGCTTAAGTTATTTAATTCTTCTTGATTTTGGTTTAATTCTTCATCTGTTATTTCATCTTTGTTCGTTTTTGTATTTATATCTAGATACCTATTAATGCATTTGAAGGGGAAATGAAAGACCGATTTATCTACATAACAATAACCATTAGCCATATTTACTACTGAAGCAGAGGCTTCGTATAGGATATATCGTTTATGGACATATCCATTCGATTCAGAAAAAGTTTGTATATAATTAAAAGCTAATAAAAAACAATTTTCCATTATTATTAAACCTCTATTTTTTTAAAGAAACAAATGTATATAAGTATAGTTTAATATTATCAGATGATATAGTTTAGTTTATTGTTCATAGCTTTGTTTATAATAACAATACCTGCTGGTCTAATTGTAAAACTTATTTTTCAAAAATTATAAGTATAACCGTTAATCAATGCTTTTGGGGGTTCAAACCAGCATATGTTTGATATTCTGTTAAAATAATTTTTTTTATGAATTTATTATGACTAAAAAACAATAGGAAAAAAAGAAAAAAGTAGCAATGGGGTTAATAAGAATTTTAGTTGCTATAATCCTAATTATAGTCGTTATAATAATTATTTATTTACGCGGAAAACGTATCAATGTCAGTAAGGCTATCAGACATGATCCGATTCATGAAACAACATTACAATCCACCATCAGTCCAACAATAACAAAATTATCTGAAACATTACAAACCACCATCAGTCCAACAACAACAACAACAACAACAACAACAACGTCCTCTGAAGTACTTCAAGAAACAACATTACCATCCACCATCGGTTCAACAACAGCAACAACAACAACAACAGAGTCCCCTGAAGAATCTAATATAATCATCTCAAAGTTGGAATCATTATTCTCCCCGTTTATCAGAGATATAAATACCTATAAAGGTCTCGTAATTATTCCTAAACCACCAATTTCGTATAATCCTAAGAATAGAATCGAAAGTGAGAATACAATCATTAAGCCTTTTAATAACTTCCTTTTAAATTACAATAAAATCCACAGATATTTAGATAATAATAATGTCTCAAATAACACAAATTATGTATGGCAAAATTCTGATTACGACAAGGGATATTATACCAAAAATCCAATTATTTTAATATTTCCTTGGAATATTAATGATTTGAAACCTAATGTTTATACAGATCAAAGTGAAATACAAGATGTTAAATTACAAAACCATATAAATGCAGTACGGACCAAATCACATAATAAAAGAAAAAAATTCGACATGGACAAATTGTGGATATCATGTACGCATGCGGCAAGTCAGGATATATTTATTCAGGGATTCTCTAAGTATGATTTTCCAATTAAAGAAAATTCATTACCACCATTTGTGGTAATGAAACTTGAACTTCAAGATGGTAATAATGAGGTGGAATGTAAAATGGTGGCTAAGAACATTAATTCCTCAGAAACCTTTGCTAGCATTAAATTTAATATCAATGTGGAAATCTCGGAAGAAGAACAAGAAACAGGAGGAAGATCAGGACTCCTCCCTGATATAGTTTCCGATTATGAGTCCAGAAACGTAATATTCGAGAGAATGTAAAATTATGGTATCCTGTATTCAATGCAATAAATAATTATTTTGAATGCTGAAAAATCAACATTGAATGTCCTATTCAAAATAATGTGCGTTTCATTTCATTTCAATAAGATAAAATTAACATTGGACTTCAAAATAGGTATTTTTTCTCACCCCATAAAAAATGAGTGAAATTATTAAAACAATCTTGAGTATGGTACATTTCCCTGAGGATGGGACCTCAGGTTTAAGAGAACGTATAAATATAAAAACTTATTTAAACAATGTTTCTGCTAAAGATGATGATGAAACAAGAACAATCATATTACTAAATAAATTGTTTCATTTATTCGATCTATCTGATCGATACATAAAATTAATAACTAAAACATATCCTCTTATTAAAAGTCAATATCAACAAAAGGAAACCATAGCTTTATTAAATAAACAATATGATGAGTGTAATATGGAAAAAAAATTCCTAGAGACTATGATAGCAGAAAAAGAACGCGAAATACTCGATTTAAATAAACAAGTTGACAAGTTTACAACTGAAATAGAAAAACAAAAAAATATAATAAACAATTTAGAAATTGAAAACAATAAATATGAAGAAGAATTGAAAACCCAAATATTTATTTTAGATCAATTAAATGAATGTGAAGATAAAATTGAGGAAAAAGACAAACAAATAAAAGAATTAGATAATAGAAATATAGAAAAAGATAAACAACTAACTGAAAAAGACAAACAAATAACAGAATTAGAATATCAAATTAAACAGTTAAATATTCTAATTAATTCAAATAATACTGAAATAAAATCTAAAAACGTTGAACTCCATAAAAACCTACAACTATGTACCACACAATTATCTGAACAAAAACAAGAAATAAAGAGAATAAATGAAGAATTAACTCAAAGTTATAGACATATTAATGAAAAACATCAACTAGAAGAAACTTACAAAAATGAACTTGAGAAATGTAACTACGAAAAACATGAACTAGAAAAAACCTATATGAAACAACTTGAGGAACAAAAACAAGCCCATCAACGGCAATATAAGGAGTTATTATCACTCAAAACAAAAGAACTTGAGAAACATCAACAAGCAGAAGAAACTTATAAACAACTTCAGGACCAAATGCTAAATAAATATAATGAATTATTGGCGAATATAAACACAATAAATAATTCTAATAATACATTATTTAATAATTTTTTAAAAAAATCTATATTATCAAATGATGATATAACTGAATGTTTTTCAAATATATTGTTTATAAATAATAGTTATTCAAGTGAAAAAAATAAACTAATTGAAGAAATAATAATAAAGATTATTGATCATTTTAATACAGAACACAAGAATTATATTCAACAAGAACATATAAATAGAATGGCTAAGTTAAATGACATTATTAACAATAGTAATTATAATAATAATGATCTACAACCGGAAAATATAGCAAATATATTATTTACTAACGAGGAAGAAAGAGGGTTATTTAATCATATACTAAATAGTTTCAAAACTAATATTACTGATGAAATAGTAGAAAAACACAAAAAAGAATTAATGCCTTATGTTGATTTAAATGTTGTTTTAAAGCGTCAGTTACAAGAACCAAATTATTTGGCTAAAATGTTAGTAGATGAACTTACATCTATGGATTTAGTTAAAGAAAAGATAATAGAACAACTTGCGGATTTATACAAATATACAAAAGAAACAAATTATGAAGTTATAAAGGTATATACTTTTATTACAATTATATATACAATTTATCAGAACGAACTTAAAAAAGATTTTAGCATACGAAATATAAAACACTTTTATGTAATTATCTTGCAAGTGATTCACAAATCATATGGTGATACTTCTAAAATATTAGCCATTCAACAAATGCAGGAATCAGAAAATTCGATATTAAAACAAACAAATAAAGAAATGAATTCTAAAATGTTAGTCATGGCTTCTGAATTAAAAGAATCGAAAATACATTTGTCGATGATTAATACAATTGACGTTTCTTCTGACTATGATGAAACTCTAGTAGAAAAGTTCACTTCTATTATCAGAACTATTATTAATGAACTCGATGCTTACCTATCAGAGAAGTGCCGAAAAAAATATTTGTTATTAGCATTCGATCAGATTAAAGTAAAAGAAATATTTTGTAGGAATAGTGTTGCCAAAAATGAAATGAAACAATTATTCTATTCTCTTTCGAATCATATTTCTAAATTTATATTCTGCGCCCAGTTCTATAAAAATCTTGTTACGGTAATAAACGATAAAATTCTTATGCCTTCTATTCAATTAAACCTATATTTTTCACAAAACCTATATGACATCAATACTATGAAAACAGCTTTATTAAACTCCCAAAATATAAAGAAAGCTATTAAAACCCCTTCTGTTTTTCCCATTATATATAATATTAAGGGTTTAACATTGATTGGAGAAAAAATTAACATTAACGACGATGAAATTTACAAAAACCAAATAGTGTCTATTGATAACAAGGATAACAATTTAAAATTACTTACATTATTGAACAGTGATGATATTGAACAAGAAAAGAAATGGTTTATTGAAACACAAATAAAAAAGAAGTATTTAAATGTAATCGGCGATGAAATCATTTTAAAAACAATTTCCTCTCAGAAAGTTTCATCACAGGAAACAACAAAAACATCAAAAACATATAAAACAACAGATTCGGGGACAAAACAAAAAGATGCCAAACAACGATCAAAATTAAATACCCAAGACAGACGAAAAAATGAAATATTGACTCTGAAAAAGAATCAAAGAGGAAAACAGTTCATGAATAGGAGAGGAACAGATGGAAAGCAATTGGAAGAGGAAGTTGATATTAATCCAATAAATGACACCAGTTCATCAGTTGAAGGTAAAGAATGAGGATATTAAACCAATAAATGACACTAGTTCAATAGTGCTAGAAGAAAAGAAGGAGGTTGAAAAGGAAATAGAAGAGGATGTAATAATGCTAGACGAAAAGAAGGATGATAAAAAGGACTTTTTTTTTTGGGGGGGGGGATAATAATAAAAAAATTAAAAAAAGGAGTAGCAGGTCGGGGAGTAGGCAAATTAACTCAACTCCAAAAAAAGAGGGAAAGAGAATAGAAAGATTTTAAGAAAACATTCAGCCTTTGATTATATACTACTTATCCATTAAATTATGTGTTTATGATCTAACAAAATAATCAGAATTAGAATTTAGTAATCGGCCTATATTAATAAAAATATAGAAAATATTAATGAAAATAACTTGTATTGATTCAGCAACCTATGGTGGAGGGAGGGGGATGGGATAGTGGTATAAAAGGAGAATTTCTGCCTATTTAAGAGTCACAAACCCTTGCTCTCTCTCCAGCTCCAGTGTCAGGTGTACAGTCTACTGAAATTAAGCAGTTTATCATTCAGTAGGGTAGTGGCGGGCGTCATTACAGTTTAACTATTGATCCATATGCAGTCATCTAGTCCATCATAACAACAAGCTTCAATAATCAATTCCTTACCAGTTCAGTTTATGAATCAAATCATAAAAAAAACCACACACTCGTATTTCTTATTGTTATAGTGCCTATATTAACTACTTATGTGTGCAATGATCAGGTACAGCCGAAGCTGAAGGAACAAGTCAGAATATACCACTTCCTAAGCCATTTGGAAACATATAAAGAGAGTATAGTGTAAAACGATTGACTTGTAATTATTTGTCTCTTTCAGGTAAATTAACATTTAGAGATTGATTTTTTATTCATTATACTACAGTAAAATACAATTATAATAGTAATTTTAATTTATTGTTATTCGTTCTTTCCTCCCTCTATCCTCCCCCACCCCTTGTTTCCGAACTGATGAAGGGTTTCGAGATAACTACTAACTCTTCTGGGGAAGCAAAAGAACAAGCTGAAAGAGGTCAAGCTGCATCTGTCTTACTTGAGCAAATGTCTTGTTTGGTTGAATCAACGGTAAAAGCAAGGTCATCTTCTTCATCTTCTTCCTCATTATCGTCTTTATCGTCGTCCTCATCGTCGTCCTTATCGTCGTCCTCAGACACATTCGAAAGTGACCGGTTGATTGACAAACTAAAGGGCTTGGTACTAAATAAGGCCATAAAGAGAAAGATGAAGAAGAAAGAAAAGGCACTAAGGAAGCTTGATTCTAGAAAAATCAAATGGCCATGGTCTTCAGATGGAGATGATGACACCAAGTCAGGGGAGGAATGGGAGAAGCAGGAGAATGTGGAGGAACGTGTCTTCGGTCAGGAAACAACAACAGGCACAGGTATGTATTTGTAATTAACTTTACTAATAAGAGGATTAATTTCAGTTGCACGTTATTTATTTTTTTGTGATTAAAAATTTTTTTTTTTTTAATCTGTGAATTCCTATGCTCTGTTAAAATTTATTCGGTAGAGAATATGTTAATGTCTTTGTTATTTGCTACTACACAGCTCCGCAACTTCCCAAAAAGAGATGTCGAAGTGACAGACACTAAATGGAAGATAGAAGCCATCATGGATAAAATCACACAGACTGGAGAAAAAAATGAGGAATGCCTGTATAGCAGAACCTTGAAACCGGTTTCTGAATGTTGTTGGCTGCATTGTGGTGGCTTATTTCCCCATGAAAATACTTTTACAAAATAAGCATGAATGGACAGTTCAATCAGAAAATAGTAGTTGTTAGTCACTCTGAATAAATAATTGGGGTAAAAAAAGGTAAAAGAATGAGATACTGAATATATTATAATATTTCCACAAATTAATTTATTTTATTATCCTACCCCAACCCAAATTTTTCAAAAAGGCTCCCAGGCCCCAACCTTTTTCTAGTATTTGGGCATTTTTAATTCAAATTCACTTTTTTACGTAACTTCTTCAACCCAGCAGCCAAAAGCACCGGTGTCGAGCAATAGTGGGATCGCATCCGTGAGTGGGCATCCCGTAGCAGTCATACTCCCCAATTTCATTAACTTTCTGTCGCTCACAAGTTAAGGTAAAGAAGCTGCGCTGAAAAAAAATGGAAACAATGCTTATTGATGTTACAGAGAGAACATCAATACACCTCAATCCAAAGAATATTGATTAGAAAAAACGATGAACACCACCAACCTCAAGCAGAAGAATACTGATTTAATAAAAAAATTTTGGACCGTTGAAGGTTGAAGTCAACATTTTTAAAAGTGATATTTTAGATAAAGTGTTGAAAACCTTGTGATCAAACTCATGGCGGCGAAGTCCACCTAGTAATGTAATAGCTGGTTGCCCGGAGCAGTACTGTGTCAGTTGAGCAACCCGTTCTCGCAAATTCGTAAAGTCAATATTGACTTATTGACTACGTGCATAGGTGATATACTAAACATAATAGATACCCTTAAAAAAATTCATAGAAAACACCAACCTTACCTAACCTTGTTAGTATCTTAAGATAAGCATCTTATTGCTTCGTAATTACAATTATTACTTAACCTATACCTATTATAGGTTAGGTAATAATTGTAATTACGAAGCAATAAGATGCTTATCTTAACATACTAAGTAGGTTAGGTAAGGTCGGTGTTTTCTATGAATCTTTTTAAGGGTATATATTATGTTAAGTATGTCACCTATGCACATAATTAATAAGTCAATATTGACTTAATAAATTTGCGAGAACGGGTTGCAGTTGAGCCATATATATAAATATTCGTTGCCGCCGACCACTCTCACTCTTATATTACATCCACTGATGGCCAGCTTCGCTGCTCTTCCAAAGAAAAAGTAGTCCGAGATGCTCTCTCCTCAGATGAACCCCAGGATGGAGAAAGATACGCTGAAAAAAAACTTGAAACTCTGCTGGGAAGAGGAAGAGGAGACACTAATATTGAATATAGAGAAAGAGTTGTTACAAATAATCCACGACATCAAGCTGAACAACACCAACCTCAAGCAGAATAATATCGACATCATCAAGCAGAATGAGACAATACTTTTGAAGACAGACCAAGAGTTGTTACAATTAATCAGCAAAATAATCACCAACATCAAGCAGAACAACACCGACATCAATCAGAACAACACACTATTGAAGATGATAGAGCAAGTTATTAAAAATAATCACTTACCTGAAGCAGAACTACACCGACCTCAAGCAGGAGATTGATGATTTAAAAAATGAAATTAAAGAGTTGGAAGGCTGAAACAACCCGCCTTTCTTTTGAGGAATTGATATGTGCAACCACTTGGAAGTCATATTAATTTATGATGGGACCAAAGAGCCAATGTTATTCAAAACTTCCGCACAGTGACTAACGTGGGTACATCACCGACCTGAAGAAGAAGAATACAAACCTCTGGCAGGAGATTGCTGATTTAAAAAAAAAAAAAAAAATCGAACAGTTGAAGGCTGCCTCATTTCATTTTTAATTCCACTGTAATTTTCACTAAATAAAAGTGTGTATGAATTATAAAATATATTGCTTTATTTTTTTTTAATTTTGCCTTTATTATTCTAGTGTACATAGGTAGGGGAATGGGGGCACCTTTTAATTTCACTGTAATTTTTCACTAAATAAAAAGTGAGCCCAGAATGGGAACAGATGTAGTATAATTAAAAAGTAAGATGATAATGTCAGTATGGCTGGCACTAGTTCCGGTGAGTGTCAGTACAAGTTGTCATATGTCGGTATTGTGAAGACTGTCTTTATACGTGAAGGTGGGTTTGGAGTTATCCCACGCTGGGCTGGATGCCCATTCATCTTTAAAAATTCGTATGTACAAAGTAGTGGGTAATTTTTCTTCATATTTAAAAAAACTACGGATAGTTAATTGGATGAGGGTATACTCACACACAACATATTTGTGTAAGTTGTTATCACACCCATTAAACAAAACCAATCCATCATCTTGAAATACTACTTTAATATGGTCTATTTCAATTTTTTCCTGTGATGAGGCCTTCGACATCAAAATCACTTGATAGGTATTTTCAAGCTTGACTCCATTGTTTTGTCTCATGAATAATTCATATTTTATTCCCCACTTTAGTAGTATTTCTTCAAGTTTTGTTAACATAATCTTTACAGATTCAATTTCCCATATTTCATTGGGGTTAGTAGGGTTGAGTTCAGTCTTTACAGATTCAGCTTCCCATATTTCGTTGGGGTTCATTGCTTTGCCTGTAGGGTTGGGTTCACTCAGAGTCTTATCATTTTCAAAATTTGCTGTTGTCTCGTTAATATCAGTCATAATGGTGATCTATTTCAAATCTGTGAATGTAAAAAAAAAAAAAAAAAGAAAATATGTTAAGGCATATGTAACTTAACTGATCAATCAACATTTTTATCTAAGATAGTATAAGGTGATGCAGGACAAATAATTAGAGTAAGACCAAACAAGACCCTACCTTACCCAAACTAAGTCAATATAATTATATTATATTATTATCAAAGTGGACTCACTAGATACAGCACAGGACTAGGGTTGTAACTGACAGTTGAATTCTTTTATATCTATCTTTTCAATTCTGACTTGAGGAGTAGGAGGATGAGGAGGAGGAGGAAGAGGAGGAGGGGGAGGGGTGAGTTAAATCGCCTTCAAGTATATAAAAGCGTTATGCCCAGTATTATTACCTCAGTGTTAAGTGGTCTGATGCAGCATGCATATATCTATAGTGATAACTATTTAATATTATTTAATTGTTGACATATACAACAACTATGGATTCACCACTTTCTATAAATATGTTAATGATGACCCTTGATAACATATACCAAAACAAGATGAAAGAAAAACTTCCAGATACATTTGGAGCATCATTTCAGAAGATGATTTGCTATGCTGAAAACAGTTTAAAGTCTTCGGAATTGTAAGTATCATTATTATAATATGTTAATAATATATATCATATATATATATTTTTATAATATCCAGACCCCAATAAATTATTACTTCTTATTTTTTTTTCTTTTGTTTGTAGGTATGAAAATCTTTTAAAAACATTGAAAGAAAAAAAGAAGATAAAAAGAATAAGTGCAAATGTCCCACATGGAATCCTATCCCCTGAAGACGACCCTGCTATTCTTCATGATATAAAGGTCAACTGCTATGGCCCTGATGACACAATCTACAACAATGATCCTGAAGTTCGAAAAAATGTTCCTCGTGGTGTAACACTCTTGGAGTTTAAGGGACAGTTTGATTTAGTGATCTTTGCCAATAAAAAATTTACTGGTGGTATTGGTGATGAGGATGATAAACAACCGGAAACAAATGATCTATGGAAACAATATTGCTTAGAAGATCTCAGTACTACTACTTCTAAAGTAGTTTGTATGACTAAAGTGAATGGTGAATCAGCTCATTTCAGTGGCAGATACATTAATGGTAAATTTTTTTTAATTACTGGGAGTAAAAGTGTTCATATGTTAATTGGAGAAAGGGAAGACATTGAGCGGTATGATGGAGAACGTTATGTTGTTGCTAAAGTTGTGGCCAGATCACTGTGGGATACATTGAATAATATGGATATTATGAATCGACATTTGGTATATAGTATCTTACACTATACTAAATGTACAGCTGTGTGTGAGCTTCTTCAACCTGACAACCAACATATTGTTAACCTCAGTCACTTGGATAAGCATCAACTCAACGTTATCTGTTTTACTCCATTGTACAACGAATATGAAGAGACTAGCCTTCTTGCATTACCTCCACACTACACACTCAACCTGTTTACGGCATTAGGCTTTATATCTCCTGCTTATTCAATAATTGATGCTAAAGATGTAGTGAAACACCAGAATAAGGTAGGCAAACAAAAAGTCTATTGTACAAGGAAGTGTCAATTTATATTGTCACATTTTTCAATACAATTTCTTTTATGAAACTATATTATTAAATTATTTTTACAGGTGCGAAGTGATCTTTACAAAGAAGGTGAAGTTTTTTATTTTTTAAATGAGAATGAAGAAACAATTGGAATGATAAAAGTAAAAACAAGATGGTATGTAATACTTAGAGCCTTGAGGGAAAAAGCAGTTTATTGTTTTTTATCCAAGAAAAAAAACAAGCAAAATTGGAGTTTAGAGAATAATATTCACTTAACTCAATTACGACTAAATGAAATTCAGAAATGGCTCAAGTTCTCGATTTATATTTTACAAAGATGTAAGGTGAGTATGATGGGTAAAGCACCTACCTACTTTGTTTTCATAAAAAGACTCTCTTAAGAAATTAATTATTTGAAAAATTAGGTTGAAAAATAAGGGATTTATAACACTAATAAATAATTATCATTACTTTCAGGAAATGGGGAAAAGTTTTCTACAGTGGCTAAATGAAAAAGTAGAAAAAAAACATATTACTGTGGAAGATATTAGGCCCCAATTTCCAACAATATGGAGCAGGTTTCTTTTTGAAAAAAATTTGACCGACAATTTTGAAGATGATGAAGAAGAAGAATTAGGTGGTTAGTAACTTTATTATACAGCTGAAGGCATTGGGAAGACAACCAACTCGAAGTCTATAGAGACAAATTACCGTCTTCATTACTGTCGAGAAGTGGACTAGGGACAATTAATTAAAATATGTTTTCTAGTAACACCTGTGGTAGGGATGACATCTTTTAGACTGGAATTTTGATTTACACATGATATATAAAGTGTTCATCAATAAAAATAAGTACGTAGTTAGGTAGTAGTATTTTTTTTAACTGGGACGTGAATTTTTTTTTTTTTTTTTTTTTTTTTTTGTGGGGGGGGTGCCCAGGTTGAGTGTAAAAAATGTAGTAAAATATCCACAATTAAAATTTCTATTTTTATCACAGAATTTCCACTTAGTTCCCTATATTTTTCTTACCATTATTTCAGCTTTTTACTAGGATCTGGTAAAGGATTTCAGCTGATAAACTCTATAGTCCCAATTTTAAGTCTATGAGTCAACAGGAAGAGGAGGAGGAGGAGGAGGAGGAGGGGGGAGGGAGATTGTGTATTATATAAAGAGAGAGAGAGAGAGATGCCTCTCTCAGTCACTAACTAGTCAGTCTAATACAACACTCACATTTTGTTTTCATAGCAATGAGAGAAGAAAAAAATCGTTTGGAGACTTTTAAGGACTGTAACTTCAGTGTAAACAGTCATGTACTTGCAAAGGCGGGTTTCTATTATACTCATAAAGCAAATCTTTTAGAATGTTCAATGTGCCATTTTCAAATTGATGCCACGAACGTAAACAAAGATGAAAATAGAATCATTGCTTTACATAAGAAAGAGAAACCAGAATGCACATTTAATCAGAACGTGAGAAGATCTATTTCTAAGAAGTTTGATTCATATGACAGTTTACGGTTTGAAAAGGAACGTTTGGATACCTACATAGATTGGCCACTTGAATGGTTAGAACCATCTGATTTGGCTCGTGATGGCTTTTACTATCTTCGAACAAATGACCACGTTGCTTGTGTCTTTTGTCGAGGCATTCTTGGTTCCTGGGAAAGAGGAGACACTCCCAGAGGCGAACATCAGTTTCACTTTCCCCATTGTCAATTCATTCGAAACCAACCAGTGGGAAATTTTCCACTGATATTTAATGAAAAATTCGAGGGTTATTCCGTTCCACTGAGAAATAGTAAAAATTCGTCCTATAGACAAGGAATAGATGTCTGTGGTCTAAGTCCTATGACAGACAATGGAGTTCACCAACATACCATTGCCAAGCGAAAAGACTACTTAACACTTGAAAGTCGCCTAGCAAGCTTTAACCATTGGCCTGAACGTGTAACACAGAAACCAACTGAATTGTCAGAAGCTGGATTCTTCTATTGTGGTTTAAGTGATCACGTGCGCTGTTATCATTGTGGGAATGGACTTCGAAACTGGGAAACTGATGATATACCTTGGGATGAACATGCTCGCTGGTACCCAGAGTGTACCTTCCTCTTCTTGATGAAAGGAAAAGAATTCATTGATCAGGTATGTCAGCTAAGTAACTTGAAATGAAGGTTGACTATTATTATTGTAATCTTTATAAAAGCCATTTGTAACATTAACTTTATTTTTTTTTCAGGTTCAAGGGGAAAGGCCACCTTATGAGACAAACCCTTCAATAACCCATATCAATGAAGATCAACACAAACTTATTAAGGAACTAGACATAACTAAGCACCTTATTTCAATGGGTTTCCAGGAAGATTATGTGATGACAACGTATCATAATCAACTCAAAGAGAAGGGGTTACCTTTCTTTGACATTGAGTCATTTATTGAAGCAGTCTTACAGTACATGGAAAACGAAGTTAGAAAATGTCTAGTAAATAAATTGGCATTGGCTGAAGTTGATGTTGTCCCAAGCCCAGCCATATCTGATAGAAATGAGTTGGCTTCTGACACAAACCAACAAGTAGAATCATCTACAACTTTAATGGAATTGGCAATGACTGAAGTTGATGTTGTCCCAAGCCAACCAATGTCTGATGGAACTGAGTTGGCTTCTGACCAAAACCAACAAGTAGAATCATCTACAACTTTAATGGAATTGGCATTTGCTGAAGTTGATGTTGTCCCAAGCCAACCAATGTCTGATGGAACTGAGTTGGCTTCTGACCAAAACCAACAAGTAGAATCATCTACAACTTTAATGGAATTGGCATTGGCTGAAGTTGATGTTGTCCCAAGCCAACCAATGTCTGATGGAACTGAGTTGGCTTCTGACCAAAACCAACAAGTAGAATCATCTACAACTTTAATACAGCCTATAGTAGATGAATTGGCATTGGCTGAAGTTGGTGTTGTCCCAAGCCAACCAATGTCTGATGGAACTGAAGTAGAATCTACAATAGTTGATGAATTGACATTGACTGAAGTTGATGTTGTCCCAAGCCCACCAATGTCTGGTGATTCTAACCCACAACCATTATTTGGTAGAATAACTGATCAAGTTGCCACTCTCCTAAAGTCAGAAGGTACAATTAGACACAGAGTGATTGAGTGTAAGATTTGTATGGAGAATGAGAGTGAGTTAATGTTTTTACCTTGTAATCACATATGCACTTGTTTCAAATGTGCAACAAACATATCCACATGTCCAATTTGCAGAGCTGAGATAAAATATACTATTAAAGCAATTATATCATAGTAAAGAATGTTTTAGATGTGTGATAATGATATGAGATGTGCTGGTGGCTGAAGGTGCTGAGGGAGACCATATTGAAAATACTTCATACCCAAGACTCTTCTAAGAAATTAGAAAACATCATTGTCAAGAAAGTTGTGTTGGATACAAAAATATGTCCACACCTACAGTAATAAGGATGATTTTAGACCATTTACATAACATAATGTATCCTATCTATCAACCCGGCTGGAAATATATGAATTTCAAATCTTATTATTCCTATAATAAATACCTTATAATTATTATTGACGAAATATTATTCCTCTCCCCAGATATAATCTCAGATGAGGAAAAGTTGTAGTTTAGTTATACCAATGTGTGTGTGTGTATCCTTTCAAAATACATATTTCTATTTTTTTTTTGTCTTTAAGGTAGTATAAAAGTGTCACTAAGGTAGCCTGCAGCAGAACACAGTTTATAGATTAATTAGTGGTAGAGTCGCAATCCAAGCACACTACACTACATACTACCTCTTGATATAACTTTCTAGACAGTGAAAGTGAACAAACAAGCAGTACTATTCAATCTCTGGCGGAACTGAAGAAGCAAACAACCATTCCACAAACTAGTCAAGCCAATCAACCAACTTGTCTGTCAACTGATGTACAACCACCCAACCAATCTGTCCATCAACTGGTCTACAACCACTCTTTTTCTGTTGGAAGTTTCTTTCTAGGGAAGTGGATAACAATTGATCATATAAAATAAGAGAACACATACTGTTTTTCATAATGGTTGCACCATATGAATTTGATGACATGCAATTGTCAAGGTCTTTAGTATGTGTCTCAGGCAGAACATCCACTTTCGCTGCTACAGTTCCAGTGGACCCATTGCCTCCGAAATTAGCAGGACCCAGAACACAACAGCAACTATTGCTGAATATTAATAAGCTGAAACATGAAAACCATATTATTCAACAAAATTTGTCAGTTTTGTATGAAATGTTTAAAGAACAGGAGAAACAAATTTCTATGTTGAGAAGGGGTATAAGGGAATGGAGCATCCAAAAAAGTTCCTGTTCCGAAACCACTATCTCCTCCTACTTACTCAACACACCCACCATCTCCTCCTCCTCTTCCAATTAATTCTCTCAATCCATCATCGTCCCCTACAATTTCTATGAGAATCAGGTAATTGTCACCTGATCGTAGAATTATATTAAATCAATAATTTAAAAAAAAATGAGTGAAATTGTTAAAAAAATCTTGAATACTATAACATTCCCAGACAATGGTTCCTCGGGTTTGAGAGAACGTATATTCATAAAAACTCTTATTAACAATTTTGTTGTTGTGAATGATGATGATAAAAGAATAATTCTATTATTGAATAAAATGCTTCATTTGTTTACTATCTCTGATCGATATATTAAATTAATAACCGAAACATATCCTCTTAAGAGTCAGAATCAACAAAAACAAACAATAGCTCTTTTGAATAAAAAATGTAATGAATGTGAGAATGAAAAAAGTGAATTAGAAATTAAATGTGGAAATCAAGATGCCACAATAACAGATTTAAATACAAATGTGAGAAATTTAGAACTTACTATTGTGCAGCTTACAGAGAAATTAGGAGACCAAGAAAATAAAATAGAGAATTTAAAGAAGGAAAATTCAACTCTTCAAGATAATCAAATGAAGCTTAGAATCCAATACGATAATGAAAAGAAACAGTATGAAACAGAATATGCAATTATGTTAGATGAGAAAGATAGACAATTTCAACATATCTCCGAAGACAAAGACAAACAAATAAAAGACTTAGCTGATGAAAAAGAAAAACTAACTGATTTAATAAATTCAAATAATACTAGTATAAGTCGTCAACAACGAGAAGAATTAAATAGGAAAATAAATACAAATTTAATGTCTCTTACGGAATACCAACTAAAATTAGCTGCATGTGAAAACGATATAAGGATCCAGAATATACAATTTCTGGAATGCCAACAAGCCTTACAAAAATGCAACTATGATAAACAATCAAACCAAAAAGAATATAATAATTTATTAGTATCCCAAAACAATTATGTTCAAGAATGCCAACAAAAACTACTAGATTGTGAAAATTCTAAAAAAATAAAGTATGATGAATATAATACATTAGTAAAGAATATAAATGAAGCAAATAAATATAATATTGAAACATTAGAGCAACTTTATACAAAACCTACATTATCGAATAGCGATATAATTCATTGTTTTTCAAGCATATTTCCTTTAAATGATGATAATGAATCGAAAGCAACAGGAAAATCACAAATTGAAGCAATAATAAATAAGTTCATTCATCAGTTAAATACCGAACGTGATAACTACATTCACGAAGAACGTGAAAAGGACATTAGAGATAGGATTTCCCGTTTAAATTATATTAATAATAATGATCTACGCCAAAATAATAATATTCTTAATATTTTTACTAACGAGGAAGAAAGAAATTTATTTAATCAAATATTAGAAAAATTTAAAAATAATATTATCGATGAAACAGTATATGAACACGAACGTCAAATAATACCTTATGTAAATGAAAATGATCATTTAAAACGTCAATTAGACGAACCTAATTATGTTGCTAAATTGTTAATAGACGCGGTGGCATCAATAGTTTTAGTTAAAGAAAATATAAACAAACGAATTGTTGACCTGGAAAAAGATCATAAAGGAACGAATGAGGAAGTTATAAAAGTTTATGCATTCGTTACTATTCTATATACATTATTCCAGAAGGAAATAAGGCAAGATTTGAATGCAAATAATGTACAACGCTTTTATTACATTATCTTGAACGTGATTCGTAAGTCCCCTTCTGATAATATTCATGAAATACTGGCTTTACAACAACAAAATGATTTACATATTAAGACCTTACAAGAAGAAAATGAAACAATAACTTCTAACCTGTTGACCATTCAACAGACAAATGATAGTCTCCAGGATTCCAACAAACAAATGCTTTCAGAATTAAGTGAGACAAGAATGCATTTGTCGATGATTAACCATGATGAGACTTCGGTGGACCCCATAGAATATGAAGAAACTCAAATGAATAAATTCACATTAATCATCCAAGCTGTCACTACTCAGCTCGATGCTTACTTGGCCGGGACATGCAACAATAAGTATTTAAGATCAGCATTCGAAAAACTCTCAATGAGAAAAATGTTTTGCAAGAATGAAATGGCGAAATCTGAAATGATGCAATTATTTATTTCACTTTCAAATCATATCTTCCAATTTATATTCTGCGCCCAGTTCTATAAGAATCTTGTCACGGTAATAAACGATAATATTCTTCGGCGTTCCATTCAATTAAACCTTTATTTTTCAAGAGAAATGTATAACCACAAAGATATGCTATCTGAAATATTGAACATACCGATGATAAATGAAGCTATAGAAATAGCACCCGTTTTCCCAATTCTATACAATATTAGTAAATTAACACTGATAAATGGTACGTATTCTATAAGCAACTATGAGGATAATAATCAAATTGTGTCTATCGATAACGAAAAGAAGAATTTAAAATCGATTGCGTTATTACACGAGGCTAATATGGAAGCAGAAAAATCGTGGTTCCTTAAAAACCTAAAAGTTAAGTACAAAAGTGTATTGGGTGATGACAGCATTTTAAAAGCAATCGCTTCTCAGAAAGTTTCTTCGCCTGAAACTGTTGAGAAAACAACCACACAAAAAAGAGATAAAACGAACTTAAAAGACGCAAAACAAAGGACAAAAGATAAGACTCAAGGCAGGCGACAAGTCGAGGCATTAACAGAGAAAAAGAATCTGAAGGATAGACATATAAACACTATAAGGGGAGGAATAGTTGAAAATAAATAAGAGGATGTCGATGGTAAGCAGTCAACTCATTAGAGAAAGGAATTTTGTAAATACCTTCCCCCCCCCCCCTCAAAAAAAAAAATAAAAAATAAGAGACATCAGAGATTGGAAAAGGGGTTCAAGTTCATAGTAAGTGTGAGTTTGTAAAGATTTGCCACCATTCTCCAGTGTGTAATAAGCCAAATCAACTCGATGAGGATCTTTGGTGTTATGGCCAATTTTCACACAGGCATTACTAACCTTGTAATTAACCGAGATTTCAAATGACAAGGTATATTTTAATTGTTTTGGATTTCATCAGGTGTCTGATACTTTTGAGAAAAAATAATATCACATATTATATTTGTATGAGGAATAAGCTTACATTCTAATTCCATCTGAGGAAACAGCGTGAGTTCTTTCTGAAGAGAGCTTTTCGTACCACTTTTTTTTTTCTTTGGAAGAGCAGCGAAGAGTGTGTGACTGGCCGTCAGTGGATGGCCGGCGGCCATGAATACTATATATATGGCTCAGCTGACACAGTGCTTAGTCAGAACTGGCCGTCAGTGGATGGCCGGCGGCCACGAATACTTATTTATGGCTCAGCTGACACAGTGCTTAGTCAGAACTGGGACTTTACGTTGTACTAGTCTAAGGAAGATCAGCAGGCAATTCCCAAAAAATAACGAAAACATTGTTGATATTTTCAAGCTTTATTTTATGTCATATCCTATATCAAAATGGCAATTGTATAAAATGATGATTCTTCAGTTATCACAAAAATATATTTATTATGAAAATGAACATGAGCTTCTGATCAATCACATCCATCATAAAGGTGAGCTTATATATGTCGATTACTTTAATGAAGTTATAGCCAGTGTAGTTTTGAAGATGGTATGGCGGCATTCAACTAAGCGACTCTCTAATTATTGAGTCACAACTGCAATATACAACAATGCTGAGTTTGGGGATGATGGGGGGGGGGGGCTAGAAGGGCAAAAGATAAGCGAGTTATGGTAGGTGGCGACGGAAACACTGCAGTTAGTCTTATTCAACTCCTGCTAAGAGGTCCACACCTTCTGGCCAGGCTCCGCATCATATCGAAAGGTTATTATAGACGGCTCTCTCAGCTACAGAGATATTTAATATACTAATGTATGTGTGTATGTGTCTTATTCTTTTTCAAATTTTTTTTTTTTTTCTTTCACGGTAGTAACCTGTCCATCAACTGCTCAACCACCACCCAACCAACCTGTCCATCAACTGGTCAACAGCCACCCAACCAACCTGTCCATCAACTGGTCAACAGCCACCCAACCAACCTATCCATCAACTGGTCTACAACCACCCAACCAACCTATCCATCAACTGGTCTACAACCCACCCAAACCAACCTATCCATCAACTGGTCTACAACCACCCTTTGTCTGTTGGAAGTTTCTTTCTAGGGAAGTGGATAACAATTGATCATATATAATAAGAGAGCGCACAGTGTTTTTCATAATGGTTGCACCATATGAATTTGACATGAAATTGCTAATAAGGTCTTTAGTACGTGTCCCAGGCAGTGGCTATAACAGAATAACTGATGGTTCGGTTTGTTTAGACTTAGGCAGAACATCTACTTTCGCTGCTAGAGTTAGAGTGGACCCATTGCCTCCGAAATTAGCAGGACCCAGAACACAACAGCAATTATCTAAAAGAAGCACATTGGAGTAA